>NC_092720.1:178435489-178735489 GCF_047496885.1 Scyliorhinus torazame | reverse complement strand
TGGGGAGGGGGGGGTTAGAAGGGTGTGGGGGGGGTGGTTGGAGGTGGGGAGACCGTCGCCAGAGGGTGTCAGTCTGGGCACCCGACTGTTTCAAGCGAAGAGAAAGTGGGAACGTTGGAAATCAGAGGCAGGAACTGATGGTTCGGCCCATCTCGCTGAACCTTCCGGGAAGTAAGAGGGCCTTGAATTTATTCAACAACTTTTACATCCCCTGGATGTCCCATTACGCATTCTGGTCAATGTTGTTCTTTAGGAGTGTCGTCATGGTTGTAATATACAAAAGAAATTGGAACTGAAGGAGGCCATTCAACCCCTTGAGATTGCCCTGCCATTCAACAAATCGTGGCTGGTCTTTGACCTTGACCCCACCTTCAGACATCATCCAATATCCCTTAATTCCCCTGTAGGAAAGGTGGCAGTATAGCTGCACAACAAGCTCCGACAAACACCAACGACAGAACGATGAGATAATCTGACATTTCTAAGTGATCTGAGAATAGAAGAGAGAAAGGTGATGTGGGTGTGCTACCTGCACCCGAGAAGGGCCAGAAGTGAACGTCAGAAGCCAAAGACAGCACCTCTGGCACTGTGGCACCCCCTGAGTGCAGCACTCTTCCAGGATCTCGCTCTGCGGTTTCTGAGATGGGACTTGAATCCACAACGTTCTGACTGAAAGACGAAGAGTGTGCCTATTGAGCCCTGGCTGACCCGACTGGGGCATTGGGGAATAGGGGGTGGCGAGGAAGGGAAATTGAAGTTAACGTGCGTTTGCATTGAGGCATGTGCTCAGTCCTGTGCTTACACAGTCCCTTGGAACTCCCCCCTGCGCCCCCTCGAATACACTCTCCCCTGTGAATCCCCCCCGCAAATACACGCTCCTCTGGGAATCGCCCCTGCATATCCTCCTCTGGGAATCCCCAGTGCAAATATACACGCTACCCCAGGAATCCCCCCTGCAAATACATACTCCCCTAGGAATCCCCCTACATATACATGTTCCCTCAGAATACCCCTGCATATACAGGTTCCCTGGAAATTCCCCTGCTTACACACGTTCCCTGGGAATCCCCCCTGCATATATACGTTCCCTGGAAATCCTCCTGCTTACACACGTTCCCTGGGAATACCCCTGCATATACACATTCCCTGGGAATCCCCCTTGCATATATACGTTCCCTGGGAATCCCCCCTGCATATATACGTTCCCTGGGAATCCCCCCTGCATATATACGTTCCCTGGAAATCCCCCTGCATATACACGTTCCCTGGGAATCCCCCCTGTACATATACGTTCCCTGGAAATCCCCCTGCATACACACGTTCCCTGGGAATCCCCCTGCATATACACATTCCCTGGGAATCCCCCTGCATAAACACGTTCCCTGGGAATCCCCCTACATACACACGCTCCCCTGGGAATTCCCGCTATAGATGCACGCTCCCCGAGAATCCCCTCGTACACACACGCTCCCGTGAAAATCCCCCCTGTATATAAATGCTCCCCTGGGAATCCCCCCTGCATTACACATTCCCCTGAGAATACCCCTTCACATATACATGTTCCACTGGGAATCCCCCTGCACATATGCATTGCCCTGCGAATTCCCCCTGCATATACACATTCCCTGAGAATCCCCCATGCAAGTATGTGCTCCCCTGAGAATATCCCCTGCATTTACATGCTTCCCTGGGAATCGTCTCTGTCTATGCACACTCCCCTGAACATTTCTCCTGCATCCCCCTGCCTATGCACACTCCCCTGAGCATTCGCCCCTGCATATACAAGTTCCCCAGGGAATTCCCCCTGCATATACACACTCCTCTGAGAAACCCCCCCTGCTATTGCATACTTCCCTGGGAATTCCCCCTTGCATATACACGCTCCACTAAGAATACCCCTTTGCAAGTACACATTCCCCTGAGAATCCCCTCTGCATATACATGCTTAACTAAGTATATGCCCTGCAAGTACACACTCCACTGAGAATCCCCCTTGCAAGTACACACTCTCCTGGGATTCCCCTCTGCACGTACTCTCATCCAAGTACCTCTACAAAGACATGTGCCTGGAATACCACAGTGAACCTCCAGGAGGGCCCCATAAGTATTTCACAAAACCCCAGTCCAAACCATACACACTCTAGGTCCCAGTCAGACACACTGACAATGGAAATTGGTAGCAACTCGAAGCTGATTTGTTGGATAGGAGTCCCACCTGATTTGGTGCAATTGCACCTTGTCCGATATTACACCCCACTCACCCCGACGATCAATAAAACGGGGCTGGAATGTGTAACCAACATGGCCACCATCCCATTGGCTGCCGCACTCCCCCCCCCCCAAACCGATTGATCGTCAATCTCTGCGTCACTCTCCTGTGCTCCTCCCATACCCCTTGAAACCTTCAGTGTCTAGAATATGGATGCCCACTTGGAAGTGCAGTAGCCTAACAGGCTATGGACCAAAATCTAGAAAGCGGTGGTAGGCCGGATGGCTGTTCGTTGGCTAGCACAGACAGGTTGGGCCAAGTGGCGTCCTTACATTTTCTCATTCTCGGGTTGGATTTTGACAGCTATGGGACAATTTGGAAGCTGAAGAGTAAAAATCTCAAACAGCTAGCCTTTATTTGCTCTGTCCATGGCAGCATCGTGGCGCAGTGGTTAGCACTGCTGCCTCACGGCGCCGTGGACCCGGGTTCCGTCCCGGCCTCGGGTCACTGTTCGTGTGATGCTGTCCCCGTGTCTGCGTGGGTCTCACCCCCACAACCCAAAGATGTGCAGCTTAGGTGAATTGGCCACGCTAAGTTGCCCTTTAATTGGAAAAAAATAATAATTGGGTACTCAAAATTTATAAGTTGAAAAAAAAGCTCTACCCAGTGTGCCAGTTTGGGCATGGGGGGGGGGCGGTAAGGGGAGTGGGCTGGGGTCAAATTTAAGTGCCCGCCGTAGCTCAGCTGGTAACACGTCCCCACCCTCTAACATCGTGTCCCAGCCCCACTTTCGGGCATGTGGGAATCCAGGCTGACACTGCAGTGTTGGCACTGTAGGAGCGCTCTGCACCGTCGGGCATGCCGTTATCGCCGGCGCCCCCCCAACGCGACAAGAAAATGGAGGCTACCCGGCTCATAATCGCATGGCTGTTCACGGGGAGCTCACTGCGCTCTGTTTGGCCCTCGTCAACAAACGTAAAAAAAAATACTTTGTGGGCTTGAAAAGTGCTTTGGATTATCCGGATATTGAGTTGCCCCCCCGCCCCCCTGCCTGCCCCCTGCCCACCACCCCACCCGCCTACCTTGAAGCGGTCAGCCGCCTCCTTGATGGGCACAGTCCGGCAGTCAGGGTGCTCCTTGGCCATCTTGTCGCACATGAGCTTCATGTCGTCCAGGCAGAAGACGGTGTAGGGCAGGTTGTGCTTCTGACATTCGTCACCCTCATCCGGCTTCAGCTCCAGGATCTTCTTGAGGGTCTCGACCAGCTTGGCGGCCAGCTCGTTGTCCACGATGTCGACAGGCGAGCACTCAGTAGAGCAGGTGGGGCAGGTCACCTTGCCATCCTTGCTGATGACCAGCTTGGCCAGGCAGTCCTTGCAGGATGTGTGGCCACAGCCCATGGTGACCGGGTCCTTGAAGAGCTGGCCGCACAGGGCGCAGGTGATCTGCTCCTTCAGCTTACTGATCTCCTCGTCGCAGGCCATCTTGTACTGGGCTTCACTCTGGAAGCTTCTGGCTTAGAGGCTTCCTCTGTCTCTCTCTCTCTCTCTCTCTCTCTCTGTCTTTCTCTCACTCACACTCTCTGAAGATGCAAAATGTTGCTCGCTGAGGTGAGAAAGATAAATCCTAGAAGCAATGCCCACCTCCACTGTATCCTTGTTCCTCCATGTGTGTGTGTGTCAAAGGACTGTCCAACTCTACCCTACACCCCCCCCACATTCTCCAAAAAAACTGCTTCATAAAGTAAGGCTTGTCCAATAGAAATCTCTGGCGCCTGATAACGTGGTTTTAGCTGCAACATTTGAGTCTGAAACGCCCTAACATTCGCACCCAAGCACATTACATTCTCCCTTTAATAGTATTTGCCAACTCTCCCAGGATGGGTTGGAGTCTGCAGGGATTGAAGATTGATCTCTGGGACACTGCTGCAGGTGCAAACCCTTGGACTAGAAAAAGATCATCAGGCCACATCGAGGGGGGGGGGGGGGGCGAGGGGGGGAGGGGGAGTGGGGGGAGAGTGGGGGAGGAGTGTGGGGGGTGGGGGAGAGTGGGGGGGGGAGAGTGGGGGGGGAGAGAGTAGGGGGAGTGGGGGGTGGAATGGGGGGAAGAGTGGGGAGTGGGGGGGAGAGTGGGGGGAGAGAGAGTGGGGGGGGGGAGAGAGAGTGGGGGGGGACAGTGAGGGGGAGAGTGGGGGGGAGAGTGGGGGAGAGAGAGTGGGGGGAGAGAGAGTGGGGGTGGGAGAGTTGGGGGAAGAGTGGGGGGGAGATAGGGGGGAGAGAGAGTGGGGGGAGAGTGGGGGGGAGAGTGGGGGGGAGAGAGAGTGGGGGGAGGGAGAGTGGGGCGAGAGAGTGGGGGAGAGAGTGGGGGTGGGAGAGTTGGGGGGAAGAGTGGGGGGGAGTGGGGAGGAGAGTGG
Organism: Scyliorhinus torazame; assembly: GCF_047496885.1. Taxonomy (NCBI): domain Eukaryota; kingdom Metazoa; phylum Chordata; class Chondrichthyes; order Carcharhiniformes; family Scyliorhinidae; genus Scyliorhinus; species Scyliorhinus torazame. The sequence continues at coordinate 178,730,867 of NC_092720.1, read as the reverse complement.
GGGGAGAGAGAGGGGGGAGAGAGAGTGGGGGGGAGAGAGTGGGGGTGGGAGAGTTGGGGGGAGAGTGGGGTGGGGACAGTGGGGTGGGGGGGAGTGGGGGAAAGAGTGGGGGTGAGTGGGGGAGAGAGAGAGTGGGGGGGAGAGTGGGGGTGGGAGAGTTGGGGGGAAGAGTGGGGGGAGTGGGGGGGAGAGTGGGGGGAGAGAGGGGGGAGAGAGAGTGGGGGGGAGAGTGGGGGGGGAGTGGGGGAGAGAGAGTGGGGGTGGGAGAGTTGGGGGGAGAGTGGGGTGGGGACAGTGGGGTGGGGGTGAGTGGGGGGAAGAGTGGGGGGGAGTGGGGGAGAGAGAGAGTGGGGGGAGAGAGTGGGGGGGAGAGAGAGTGGGGGAGAGAGAGTGGGGGAAGTGGGGGGTGGGGGGGAGAGTGGGGGGGGGAGAGTTGGGGTGGAGGGGGCAGTGGGTAAAGGTTACATCTCTATGGTGCTTCTTCGAACATTCCCAACTTACTTTCACAGCCAGTTTCTTTCACTGGGCCGTCCCCACTCCCGCAAACTCTGGACGAGGCAGCGTGCGCACAGCAAGCTCCCACAAGCCGAAATGGTGACAACATATTTTTTGTTACTCGTCAACTCGGCTAGGGCATTGGCCGGGGAGGACTCTATCTCGCACGCTTGAAATAAGCTGTAGGGACATCCTCACTGAACTTAGAAGGCAGGACAGGCCTCGGTAAGACTGAGTGTAGGAAATGACAGCACCCGCCACCCCAAACATGGCCGCTCTCCCTTGGTGCTGTACTGGGTGTGTCAGCCTGGGCTCTGTGTTGTAAGCATGGTGGGGAGTGTGTGTGTGTGTAGGGGAGGGGTGGGGGTGGGGAGGAAAATCTTGGAACCGCAACCTTCTATCTCAGAGGGGACTCACTGAACCGGGGTAAACATCTTGTTCAAAGACTTGTACCTGTTAAAGTTACTGCTGGATGTCACAAGTGGCTGTGCAACCAGCTGCATACTTCTCAACACGTGCAGGTAAACTGAGGTCGCCCGTGTACCTGATCAGGTGTGTATGAAGACGCTGCATGCCACTGCAGGGAGAGGAGCAGGTAAGATCTTCCCCACCTCCCAATGTCCTGGGCAATATTGATCCTTCAACTCAGATCCGATCAACTGAAACTGAAAGCGGAGAGCTGCTGCAGAATTCTGCGGTGCAGAGGGATCTGGGTGTTTTAGTGTATGAGTCCCAAAAGGTTAATACACAGGTACCATACATAATTCAGAAAACTAATGGAATGCTATCCATCATTACGAGAGGAATTGAACATGCGAGTCAGGATGTTACGCTTCAGTTATACAGGGCATTAGTGAGACCACTTCCCGAATACTGTGTGCAGTGTTTGTCTCCTTATTGAAGGAAGGATGTAAATGGGTTGGAGGTGATTCAGAGGAGATTTACGAGATTGATACCTGGAATGAGCAGGTGACCTTATGAGGAAAGGTTAGACAGACTGGGCTTGTTTCCACTAGGGTTTAGAAGAGTGAGAACATAGAACATAGAACATTACAGCGCAGTACAGGCCCTTCGGCCCTCGATGTTGCGCCGACCTGTGAAACCACTCTAAAGCCCATCTACACTATTCCCTTATCATCCATATGTCTATCCAATGAACATTTGAATGTCCTTAGTGTTGGCGGGTCCACTACTGTTGCAGGCAGGGCATTCCACGCCCTTACTACTCTCTGAGTAAAGAACCTACCCCTGACATCTGTCTTATATCTATCTCCCCTCAATTTAATCCCCTCAGCTATGTCCCCTCGTGCTAGACATCACCATCCGAGGAAAAAGGCTCTCACTGTCCACCCTATCCAATCCTCTGATCATCTTGTATGCCTCAATTAAGTCACCTCTTAACCTTCTTCTCTCTAACGAAAACAGCCTCAAGTCCCTCAGCCTTTCCTCATAAGATCTTCCCTCCATACCAGGCAACATTCTGGTAAATCTCCTCTGCACCCTTTCCAAAGCTTCCACATCCTTCCTATAATGCGGCGACCAGAATTGCACGCAATACTCCCAATGCGGCCCCACCAGAGTTTTGTACAGCTGCAACATGACCTCATGGCTCCGAAACTCAATCCCTCTACCAATAAAAGCTAACACACCGTACACCTTCTTAACAACCCTCTCAACCTGGGAGGCAACTTTCAGGGATCTATGTACATGGACACCGAGATCTCTCTGCTCATCCACACTGCCAAGAGTCTTACCATTAGCTCAGTACTCTGTCTTCCTGTTATTCCTTCCAAAATGAATCACCTCACACTTTTCTGCATTAAACTCCATTTGCCACCTCTCAGCCCAGCACTGCAGTTATCTATGTCCCTCTGTAACTTGTAACATCCTCCCGCACTGTCCGGAACTCCACCGACTTTAGTGTCATCTGCAAATTTACTCACCCATCCTTCTACACCCTCCACCAGGTCATTTATAAAAATGACAAACAGCAGTGGCCCCAAACAGATCCTTGTGGTACACCACTAGTAACTGAACTCCAGTCTGAACATTTCCCATCAACCACCACCCTTTGTCTTCTTCCAGCTAGTCAATTTCTGATGAAAACTGCTAAATCACCCTGAATCCCATGCCTCCGCAGTTGTCTGCAGCAGCCTACCGTGGGGAACCTAATCAAACGGTTTACTGTAATCCATATCCACCACATCAACTGCTTTACCCTCATCCACCTGTTTGGTCACCTTCTCAAAGAACTCAATAAGGTTTGTGAGGCACGACCAACCCTTCACAAAACCGTGTTGACTATCTCTAATCAAATTATTCCTTTCCAGATGAGTATACATCCTATCTCTTATAAACCTTTCCAAGATTTTGCCCACAACAGAAGTAAGCCTCACTGGTCTATAGTTACCGGGGTTGTCTCTACCAACCCTTCTTGACAAGGGATTTGCTATCCTCCAGTCTTCTGGCACTATTCCTGTAGACAAAGATGACTTAAAGATCAAAGCCAAAGGCTCAGCAATCTCCTCCTTACCTTCCCAGAGAATCCTAGGATAAATCCCATCCGGACCAGCGGACTTATCTATTTTCAAACTTTCCAGAATTGCTAACACCTTCTCCTTATGAACCTCAAGCCCTTCTAGTCTAGTAGCCTGAATCTCAGTATTCTCCTCGACAACATTGTCTTTTTCCTGTGTGAATACTGACGAAAAATATTCATTTAGCACCTCTCCTATCTCCTCGGACTTCACGCACAATTTCCCACTACTGTCCTTGACTGGCCCTACTCTTGCCCTAATCATTCTTTTATTCCTGACATATCTATAGAAAGCTTTAGGGTTATCCTTGATCCTACCTGCCAAAGACTTCTCATGTCACCTCCTGGCTCGTCTTAGCTCTCTCTTTAGGTCGTTCCCAGCTAACTTGTAACTCTCGAGCACCCGAACAGAACCTTCATGTCTCATCTTTACATAAGCCTCCTTCTTCTTCTTGACAAGTGTTTTGACTGCTTTAGTAAACCACGGTTCCCTTGCTCGACCACTTCCTCCCTGCCTGACAGGTACATACGTACCAAGGACATGCAGTAGCTGATCCTTGAACAAGCTCCACATTTCCATTGTGCCCATCCCTGCAGTTTTCCTCTCCATCCGATGCAACCTAAGTCTTGCCTCATCGCATCATGATTGCCTTTCCCCCAGATATAACTCTTGCCCTGCGGTATATACCTATCCCTTTCCATCACTAAAGTAAACGTAATGGAATTGTGGTCACTATCACCAAAGTGCTCACCTACGTCCAAATCTAACACCTGTCCTGGTTCATTACCCAGTGTCAAATCCAATATGGCCTCGCCTCTCATTGGCCTATCTACATACTGTGTCAGGAAACCCTCCTGCATACATTGGACAAAAACGGACCCATCTAAAGTACTCGAACTATAGCGTTTCCGGTCAATATTTGGAAAGTTAAAGTCCCCCATAACAACTACCCTGTTACTTTCGCTTCTATCCAGAATCATCTTTGCAATCCTTTCCTCTACATCTCTGGAACTTTTCGGAGGCCTATAGAAAACCCCTAACAGGGTGACCTCTCCTTCCCTGTTTCTAACCTCAGACCATACTACCTCAGTAGACGAGTCCTCATCAAACGTCCTTTCTGCCACCGTAATACTGTCCTTGACTAACAATGCCACCCCTCCCTCTCTTTTACCACCTTCCCTGAGCTTTCTGAAATATCTAAACCCCGGCACCTGCAACAACCATTCCTGTCCCTGCTCTATCCATGTCTCCGAAATGGCCACAACATCGAAGTCCCAGGTACCAACCCATGCCGCAAGTTCACCCACCTTATTCCGGATGCTCCTGGCATTGAAGAAGACACACTTTAAACCACCTTTCTGCCTGCCGGTACACTCCTGCAACTTTGCAACCTTACTCATGACCTCACTACTCTCAATTTCCTGTATACTGGAGCTACAATTCAGGTTCCCAAGCCCCTGCTGAACTAGTTGAAACCCTCCCGGAGAGCATTAGCAAATTTCTCCCCCAGGATATTAGTACCCCTCTGGTCCAGGTGTAGACACCCCGTTTGTAGAGGTCCCACCGACCCCAGAATGAGCCTCAATTATCCAGAAATCTGAAACCCTCCCTCCTGCACCATCCCTGTAGCCACGTGCTCAACTCCTCTCTCTCCCTATTCCTCGTCTCACTAGCATGTGGTACGGGTAGCAACCCAGAGATAATAACTCTGTCCTAGATCTAATTTTCCACCCTAGCTCCCTGAATTCCTGCCTTACATCCCTATCCCTTTTCCTACCTATGGTTGGTGCCTATGTGGACCACGACTTGGGGCTGCACCCCCTCCCCCTTAAGAATCCCGAAAACACGATCCGAGACATCATGCACCCTGGCACCTGGGAGGCAACACACCAACCATGAGTATCTCTCGTTCCCACAGAATCTCCTATCTATCCCCCTAACTATGGAGTCTCCAATGACAAATGCTCTACTCCTCTCCCCCCTTCCCTTCTGAGCAACAGGGATAGACTCTGTGCCAGAGACCTATAGTATCCAAAGTGGTATACTTGTTACTAAGGGGAACGACCACAGGGGATCCCTGTACTGACTGCTTCCTCCCAGCCCCTCTCACCGTCACTCATTTATCTTTATTCTTCCCAGTAACTACATCCCTGAAGCTTCTATCTATGACCACCTCTGCCTCCAGAATGATCCGAAGTTCACCCAGCTCCAGCTCCAGTTCCCTAACGTGGTTTCTGAGGAGCTGGATGCGCTTCCCACAGATGAAATCAGCAGGGACACTGACGGCGTCCCTCACTTCAAACATTCTGCAGGAGGAACATTGCGCTACCTTCCCTGCCATCCCCTCTAGATAAAAAAGGAAAGAAAGAGCTTACTTGTTATTCACTCCCCTTCTCAGCAAGCACTCACTCAGCAACCTCTGCGCCCCGCACGATAACACCTGAGGGAAAATAAAAGAAAAACTACTTACCAGTCACCAGCCAATCCCTTACCTGCAGGCTGAGACTTCACGGTTCAACCTCTTTCTACTTCTACCTGCCCCCGAGCCTTCCTCTTGATCTTTACAGCGGTTGTTTTTTTTGGGTTAGAGGAGGGGGTAGGGAGGGAAACACTGAAAAAGTGTTTTGGGTTTAGGTGTCACTTGACAACAGCTCCTTCAAATGCAAATTTCTCCCGCAACAGCCAATCAGCAGCTCCACTCTACTGCCCTCTGCTGGATGCTTGGTCTTCACTTGAACAGCTGGGGTTTCTTCCACAAACCACCTTTAAGTTAGGGTGACCCCAACGGACGTAGGCAAATCTCCCCCGCAACATCCAATCAGCAGCTCCGCTCTACTGCCCTCTGCCATCCTGAGGAGATGACTTGATTGAAGTCTATAAGGTCCTGAACAGTCTCGACGAGATGGAAAGGACGTTTCCTCTTGTAGGTGAGTCCGGACCAAGGGGGCACTGTTTTAACATGAGGGGGTCACCCCTTTAGGACAGAGATGACAATTTCTCAGAGGGTTGTGTGGCTTTGGAACTCTGAAGGTAGTGGAGGCGGAGGTAGTTAGATTCCTGTTGGACAAGGGAATCAAAGGTTATCGGGCGGGGTGGGGGGGTCGATGGGGATCTGGAACTCGAAACACCAACAGATCGACCATGATCTTATTGAATGGTGGAGTGACAATACTTCCGTGGCCCTGCAGCGCTGCATTCTGTCCTGAGGACATGAAGGCAACAACAACTTATTTTTGTAAACTGGCTTCAACGCGGCTCCCTTACGAAGCTCCCTCCCTAACGGCATGGTGAGAGTACCTACATCTCAGGGACTGCAGCAGTTCAAGAAGGCAGCTCACCACCAGCTTCTCGAGGTGCATGTAGGGATGGGCAATAAATGCTGGGCCTAGCCAGTGATGACCCACATCTCATGACAGAATACATTTTAAAAGCCCGACCCTCCAAAGAGATCGCCCCCCCTCCCCTAACTGTATTTCATACAATCCTTACAGTGCCGAAGGAGGCCATTCGGCCCTCTGAAAAAAACACTACCTAGGCCCACTACTCGATCCTTGTAACCCCACTTAATCTTTGGACACTAAGGGGCAATTTATCACGGCCAATCCACCTAACCTGCACATCTTTGGACTGTGGAAGGAAACCTGAGCACCCGGAGGAAGCCACCGCAGACACGGGAAGAACGTGCAGACTCCGCACAGATAGTTACCCAAGGTCGGAATGGAACCCTGGTCGCTGGTGCTGTGAGGCAGTGGTGCTAACAACTGTGCCACCATGCCACCCTGTAGCAAGTGGCAATACCTTGTGTTAAAGACCGGTTGGCCTCGCTGAATAAGATTTGCAATTGTTGACAAGTTGAGGCTATGTTCCTGGTGTGTGTAGTCCCCAAGCTTGTGGCACTAGCTGGTTTCATTGGCCGTTAGTCTACTAACGCTGGCAGATCAAGAAGCAGTTTCACCCGATTGCTTAGGACGGACATTAGCCCGAAGCCCCACAGGTGACACCCTAATGACTCGCCCAGCGTCCCACCCAAATTCCCACTGGAAGTCTGAGTGCACAGTTTAAACATTTGGCCTTCACGATCAGGAAATCCTGCAGCGGATACAACTGATAGCCTGTCCATCAGCCCTTTGATTCTTTTTGTCTGTATACAGCCCACTTGTTACTTAGATAAGGCTTTGACACTTAGAATCATGAAGTTGAAATGTTGTTTATTAATACGTTGGGACTTTAACCCTCTCATTGCTGGACGAAGCTTACTGGACTGCGAAATATAGCATTAACCTGGTTGTTAATGATGAGAGCCCTTTCGCATGGTCAAGGCATCAGAGGGGTGCATGCACACTAAAATAGGGGGAAAAGAAAGACTTGTATTAATGTAGAGCCTTTCACAACCACATGACATCCCAAAGCGCTTTGAAATACTTGGTGAGAGGTAATGTAGGAAACCCAATTTTTCAATTTACCCACAACCAATAGTCAGTTTCTTGATATCTTTGAGGACTAAATGTCGGCGAGGTCACCAGGATCAACTCTGCCTCCTGAAGAATGGCCATGGGGATCCTCTATGTTCACCTCAGGTGACCTTGGTTTAATGTCTCACCTCAGAGGTGGCAACCCCCTAGACCGTCAGCAACCTCAACTGGACCGTCAGCCCGGACTGTCGCGGCCAGGTTCCAGAGCAGGGCTCGAACCCCGCAGCCTTCCAATGACCAACTGAGCCTGTCAGCTCAAACTCGATGGAAGCATCGTTAAGGATCCTCTTGGAAGGAGTGATCACAGGATGCTAGAATGTCAAATTCAGACAGCGAGAGACAACAGAGTGCCATACTAGAGTTTTAGCATTGGGCGGAGGTAAGTATACTGGCCTGAAGAAAGAGTTGGCCCAAGTAGACTGGGTGCAGATAATTGAGGGTAGGATAGTTGAAGAACAATGGCTGATGTTCAGGGAGATATTAAACTCTCAATTAAAGTATATTCCTGAGAGGGAGAGGAATTGTAAAAGGGAGAAAAACGTTCCATGCCTAAAAATGAAGTGAAAGAGGACATCAAGGCACACCATACTGCAAACACTAGTGGTAAGATTGAGGATTGGGAGAACTTTAACGTTCAGCAAACGGCCACAAAAAAAATAAAATAAACAGAGCTAGGATGAACTACGAAAGAAACTAGCAGAAAATGTAAACACTGATACCAAGAGCTCCTATAAGTATGCAAAGAGGAAGAGACTAGCTAAAGTAAATGTTGTTCCTTTAGAGGACGATACTGGTGAGCCATGATGTGGAGATGCCGACGTTGGACTGGGGTGAGCACAGTAAGAAGTCTTACAACACCAGGTTAAAGTCCAACAGGTTTGTTTCAAATCACTAGCTTTCGGAGCGCTGCTCCTTCCTCAGGTGAATGAAGAGGTGGGTTCCAGAAACATAGATATAGACAAAGTCAAAGATGCAAGACGATACTTTGAATGCGAGCATTTGCAGGTAATTAAGTCTTTACAGATCCAGAGAGAGGGGTAACCCCAGGTTAAAGAGACTATTCACACCGGAGACACTGAACTGATATTGTGCCTCTGTCTTCATGGTAGAGGATAATAAAACATTTCCAAAAACGGCAGCTAATGCAGAGGACCTTAGTGTGATACCCATCAGTAGGGAGATGATATTGAATAAATTCAAGGGATTAAAGGCAGATAAGTCTCCTGGAACTTATGACATGCACTCTAGGGTGTTAAAGGAGGTGGCAGCAGAGATAGTGGATGCATGGGTTATGACATTTCAAAATTCCCTGGATTCTGGAAAGGTCCGGGTGGATTGGAAACGCTAATGTGATGCCCCTATTCAAAAAGGAAGAGAGGCAAAAAGTAGGAAACTATAGATCAGTTAGCTTGACATCTGTGGTGCAGAAGTTGCTGGAATCAATCAGTAAAGAGGATATGACTGAACATTTGGAAAGACAACGCTCAATCCACCATTGTCAGCATGGTTTTATGAAGGATAAGTTATGCTTGACAAATTTGCTTGAGTTCTTTGAGATTGTAACCAGCAAGGTGGCTAAGGGGGAATCTTGGATGTGGTATATCTTGACTTGCTGAAGGCGTTTGACAAGGCGCCACATAAAAGACTAATCCAGAAGGTGAGGTTGCAGGGGATTGGAGGTAAAGTACTAGATTGCATTAAGGATTGGCTGACTGGCAGAAAGCAGAGGGTTGGGTTAAATGGGTCCTTCTCTGGCTGGTGAACTGCAGCAGTGTGGTGCCGCAGAGGTCAGTCCTCCGATCTCAACTGTTTACAATCTCTATAAATGATTTGCAAGCAGGGACAGAGTGTAGCATAGTAAAATTTGTGGATGATACTGAAATAGATGGGAAAGCAGGTAGAAAAGAGGAGATAAAGAATTTACAGAGAGACATGGATCGGCTAGGAGAATGGGCCAAAATTTGGCAGATGGAGTTTAATGTAGATATGTGTGAGGTTATCCATTTTGGCCCACAAAATAGAAAACAAATTATTATCTAACTGGAAAGCAGATTCAAAATGCATCTGGGCAGAGGGATCTGGGTGTCTTTGTTCATGAATCGTAAAAGGTCAGTATGCAGGTACAGCATGTAATAGAAAGGACAAATGGACTGTAAGCATTTATTGCAAAAGGATTGGAGTTTAAAAGTAGAGAAATATTGTTGCAACTGTATAGGGTGTTGGTGAGACCACATCTGGAGTATTGTGTCCAGTTTTGGTCTCTTTATTTGAGAAAGGATGTGGTGGCATTGTTCAGAAGAGGTTCACCAGGTTGATTCCGGGGATGAAAGGGTTGGTGTATGAGGAGAGATTAAGCAATTTGTGCTTATACTCGCTGGAGTTTATAAGAAAGAGAGGGGATCTGATTGAAATAAATAAAACACTATAAGGGATTGATAAAGTAAACTTAGACCAAATGTTCCCCCTAGTGGGGCAATCTAGAATGAGAGGTCACAGATACAGATCGATATATTTCTGTTAAAAGATGGGTTATATGTATATAGGGAATAGGTAGGGAGGTGGATTTGAGACCAGGAAGAGGTCAGCCATGATCTGATTGAATGGCGGAGCAGTCTCGAAGGGCTGAATTGCCCACTTCTGCTCCTAAGTCCTATGTTCCTATGTGACACTCCCCAACTTGCGAGTCAAGGGACGAAGTAGCTGTGGGGATCCCACACAGACTCCATGAGACGAATATAGTGAAGTCGATGAGGCTTTATTAAGCGTGTCTGTTCCCCAGCAGCCCGATAGTAAACTGGCATGCGGGGGAAGACACCGGCTTCTTATACTTCGCCTTCAGGGCGGAGCTTGAGGTCAATGGCCAACCAGGACCCGGGATCTGTCAGCCAATGACATTAGGGCTTCCAGTCCCACATGACCCCCACTACATACTACCACACCATGTTCTCAAATTAATGCTCCTCTACTTCTTAACCCCCAAATGAGGTGAATGGGAAACCCACAGGGAAAAGAGGGACACATTAGTGCACGATTCCTCCTACATAGGTGGTAAAGGGGTCAGTGCATTCCTTTTGGGACACTTGGGACTGCGTATCTTCCTGCTGCTTAGCCTCACAAACTTTTGTTGACCGCGAGCGAAATCCTCGGCACAGTTAGCTGCCTGAGGTGCACACTGTGGAACCAAAATGTGGTGGCGAATGATCGGCCAGAGTGGACATGCATTGGGCACTTTTTTGCCCCTCCCGCCCCTTCCATATTTTCTGACCCGCCATTAGTTGGCGGCACAATCTTCCAGACCCGCCGATGTTGATGAGGTTTCCCACTGCCGGGCAACATGACGAGGAGGGTTGGGGAGCGGGAGGGGGTGGTGTGTGGGGTAGCCATCGATGGGACTGGAAGTGTTCCACTGGGATGGTGGGGAAGGATTGGAAAACGTTGCCAATCGATCCAAATCCTCAAGCAGCTCTGAGGCTAGAGCCTGCACAAGACAACAATGGCAGCAACAGAAAGTTGCATTTGTAGAGCACCTTTAGCCTGCCTTGGGGCCTTCACACAGATGCTCATCATCAGGAATCAGCTCCAAGCCACGTCACGAGATATTCAGGCAGGTGACTAAAAGCGGACAATGGAGGTAGACTTCAAGGTGCATCTTAAAGTTAGCAGAGATTGGCAGAGGGATTTCATTTTTTAATTGATTTACGGGACATGGGTATCGCTGGCTAGGCCAGCATTGATTGGCCATCCCTAATTGTCCTTGAGAAGGTGGTGGTGAGCTGCCTTCTTGAACCGCTGCAGTCTGTGTGGAGCAGGTGCACCCACTGTGCTGTTAGGGAGATGAGTTCCAGGATTTTGACCCAACGACAGTGAGGCAACAGCGGATGTATTTCCAGTCGGACTGGTGGAGATTGTTGAGCTAAATAGGGAAGAAATGCAGGAAAAGGTGATGATTAGGTGCCGCAAAGGATGAGCATTCTGTCTTTCAACCGCAGGAACTTTCCTCCCCGGAAAGTTCAGATTTCTGGGATGAAAATCTTTCAGGATCCTGGTGAGATAAATTGGGGGCTCTCAAGCCTTCCTAGAGGGCATAAGCCTTTGAGGGGAAACAGTAAAGATGTATTTTCACAGACTCCATTCATGAACACAAAAAAGGATTTATAAATAAGAATTGTACAACAGCAGCCTCATGGCTGTAGCTTTCTGCCAAAATGTCTCCTGCCCGGGAGTCTCTGATTTCACACTCTGAGTCCTGATTGGTCACCCTGGCCATGTGACTCTTACTGTGCTGTGTTGCCCTGAAAGGAATAATCCCCACATCCCTCCCCCTTTAGGTCCTTTATACAATCTTCAATAACTAATTCAGTCAGTGAATAAAATACTAACTAAACATTATGTACATGAGTTGGACAATTATAATACGAGTCTTTGAGGGGGTTTTCTGTTCTCTGCAGAGCGGCAGATTAATTAATTCGGAGCAGCTCTCTGCCTGGGAGAGGAATGACTGCACTTGTTCCCCAGAGTATGATGTCATCCTGACAACTCAATTCATTCTTGCGGGCAACGAGTGGTTTCATTTTCTTGCAAACTGGCTCATTTACCCATCCTATTAATATTTTGTCTCTCACTTGGGGACACAAGTGGATCTCAATTGGTCCAGTTGCTCATCTGCTTCACAGAGAATGGCAATGTGTCAAACAAATTTATGGCCCTGATTCCTAGTGGTACTGGAGCACATGTAATACTTTCTTGCTAGGTTAGGCAGCACAGAGCATTCGCATTTGATTTGTGTGTTCCAGGTCAGTGCTCTGTTTTCCTCCCATAGTCCAAAGATATGCAGGTTAGGTGGATTAGCCATGCTAAAATGCCCCTTCGTGTCCAAAGATGTGCGGGTTGGGTGAATTGCCATTATAAATTGCCATTTAGTGTCCAAAAGTTAATTGCGGTTATGGGGTTACGGCTTAGATAGGGTGCTCTTTCAGAAGGCTGGTGCAGACTTGATGGGCTGAATGGCCTCCTTCTGCACTGTAGGGATTCAATGATAAAATCCTGGCACTCCCTGCCTAACACCACAATGGGTGTACCTACACTATACGGACTGCAGCAGTTTAAGAATGCATCTCACCATCATCTTCTCAAGGGGCAATTAGGGATGGGCAATAAATTCCCATTTTGGGGGTTATGAGGGAGGCACAACAGAGATTCATCCCAAGGAGTTGGAAACATGCTAAGGGGAGGACAAGGCAGCCATGGCTGATGAGGGATGCCAAAGACAGCATAAAAGCTAAAGAAAAAGCAGACAAAGTGGCGAGCATTAGTGGGAAGCTAGAGGATTGGGAAGCCTTTAAAAGCGAGCAGAGGCCAACTAAAAAAGCAAAAAGGGGGAGAAAATGAAGTATGAGTGCAAGCTAGCTATTAATATAAAGGAAGATAGGAAGAGTTTTTTTAATATGTGAAAGGTAAGAGAGAGGCAAAAATAGACATTGGACCACTGGAAAATGTGGCTGGAGAAGTAAAGAATTGGCAGACGAACTGAATAGTTACTTTGCATCAGTCTTCACAGTGGAAGACACCAGTGGGATGCCAGAGCTCCAGGAGAACCAGGGGGCAGAGGTGAGTGCAGTGACCATTACTAAGGAGAAGGTTCTGGGGAAACTGAAAGGTCTGAAGGTGGATAAGTCACCTGGACCGGATGGACTACACCCCAGGGTCCTAAAAGAGATAGCTGAGGAGATTGAGGAGGCATTGGTGATGATCTTTCAGGTATCACTGGAGGCAGGAAGGGTCCAGAAGACTGGAAAGTGGCTAAGGTAACACCACTGTTTAAGAAGGGAGGGAGGCAGAAGACGGGAAATTATAGGCTGGTTAGCCTGACTTCGGTCATCGGTAAGATTTTAGAGTCTGTTATTAAAGATGAGATTGCGAAGTACTTGGAAGTGCATGGTAAAATAGGACTGAGTCAGCACGGCTTCGTCAAGGGGAGGTTGTGTCTAACAAATCTGTTAGAGTTCTTTGAGGAGGGAACAAGGAAGTTAGACAAAGGAGAACAAGTGGACGTGATTTATTTAGATTTCCAGAAGGCCTTTGACAAGGTGCCGCATCGGAGACTGTTAAATAAGTTAAAAGCCCATGGTGTTAAGGGTAAGATCCTGGCATGGATAGAGGATTGGCTGACTGGCAGAAGGCAGAGAGTGGGGATAAAGGGGTCTTTTTCAGGATGGCAGCCTGGGACTAGTGGTGTGCCTCAGGCGTCTGTGCTGGGACCACAACTGTTCACAATACACATAAATAATCTGGAAGAAGGAACTGAAGGCATTTACTCAGTTTGCAGATGATACAATGATCTGTAGAGGGACAGGTAGTATTGATGCGGATGAGACAATGTCAGCCATGATTGAATGGCGGAGCAGACTCGATGGGCCGAGTGGTCTAATTCTGCTTCTATGTCTTATGGTCTTATGGGCTCATTCCCGGCCAGGGACGCCACATCCTGCTAACGAACAAATTAAAAATCCTCCAAGTTGAATTTGTGGCTCCAATTCATTCCGTTCCTTCTTAAAATTCTGCGCATTTGTACAAAGAACATTTACCTGGGTCAATACCCTAACCTGTCCTTCAGCGTCTAATGTTTTATTGGCACATTTTCTTATTTCTTTCTCTTGACTGAGTTTTCTTCTTGAATGTCTTATTTTTCACTTTACCGGTGGTGATGCAAGTTCAATTTCCGACTGGAACTCAACTCTTATCCATTGCGTTTGTGTTGTGTGGATATTAGTTTATACATTTTACCCGAACCCTACCCCCTGACTCACACCACCGCACTCCCTCCTCGCCTCCTGTCCCCTCCCCACCCACCTCCATTTACGAGTTCAAAGCCCTCAGCTGAATACAATGTCCCAGTGGTGCTCACGGGAGCGTTCCGAAGCAAAGTTTGACACCGAGCCACATTGGGATTGGGCAGGTGGCCAGAGACTTGGTCAGATAGGTTTTAAGGAACATGATAAAGGAGGAAAGAGGTGGGAAAGTTTCTGAAAGCCATGCCAGAGCCTGGGACGCCAGGCAGCTGAAAGTCTGGTGGAGCAATTAAAATCTGGGGGGATTATTTTTGGTCAGCCATGATCATATAGAATGGCGGAGCAGCCTCGGTGCGCTCAATGGCCTATTCCTGCATTCCTACAGGATGTGTGCAATGCCGGTAAGGCCAGCGTTCTGGATCATCAGCCCTAAGACATTACCACCGCACCATCATCATTTGTCACCGGTCACCTAGTTGCCTCTTGAACTCGGTGAGCTGACCAGGCTACTTCAGAGTCAACCACATTGCCGTAAGTCTGCTGTCTGAGTCACATGTAGACAGGACCAGGTAAGGTTGGCAGATTTCCTTATTCGCGAATCAGGTGTTTTTTTTCCCCAACAATCCATGGCGATTGTCATAGTTATCACTGATGGAACCATCTATATAGTCCAGATTTATTCCTTGAATTTAAATTCTGTCAACTGCCTTGATGGGATTTGAACTCGCACCCCCTCAGGGCGCTAACCTGGACTTCTGCATTATCAGCCCTGTGATAGTACCACAGCACCACTATCTCCTGGATACTCCAGTGAGGTCAGGTGCCTCACAGCGCTAAAGATCCAGGCTCGATTCCAGCCTTGGGTCTCTGTCTGTGCGGAGTCTGCACGTTCTCCCCGTGTGTGTGTGGGTTTCTTCCGGGTGCTCCGCTTTCCTCCCACAGTCCAAAGATGTGCTGGTTAGATGGATTGGCCATGCTAAATTGCCCTTAGGTGAGGTTATAGGGATAGGGTGGGGAGGTGGGCCTAGATAGGGCGCAGACTTGATGGGCTGAATGGCTTCCTTCTGAATTGTTGGAATTCTATAATTCTATGAAATGCGATGTGATGGGTAAATTAGGCTTCTTGTGAATGTGGGGAGTTGGTGGTTTAGTGGTAATGTCAATGGCCGACTCCTCCTCAGACCCAAGCTCATACTCTGAGGGCTTTGGCTTGAATCCCATCACGCTGCCGCTGCTGCAATTTAAATTTAATTGATAAAAATCTGACTCAGTAACGTCTGTGGCCGGGATTTCCCCCTCCCAATCGTGTTGGTCGGGTTTGACAGGGGGGGGGGGGGGGGGGGGGGGACAGGAAAGATTGCAAAAACTGCCAAATTGCGTTTTCCATCGACGTAAACCTATGGTGCGATTGATCCCGCGCCAGTCAGGGATGGGTTTCACATGCATTAGCATATCATTAATCCGCCCTCTATGTCTGAATCATTTCCCTCACAGCGCCAGGGACCCAGGTTCCATTCCGACCTCCGGTGACTGTGTGGAGTTTGCATTTTCTCCCCGTGTCTGTGTGGATTTCCTCCGGGTGTTCCGGTTTCCTCCCACAGTCCAATGATGTGCAGGTTAGGTGGATTGGCCATGCTAAATTGCCCCGCATGTCCAGAGATGTGCAGCTTATGTGGGGTTATGGGGATGGGGTGGGGCGTGGGCCGATGTAGGGTGCTCTTTCAGAGGGTCAGTGCAGACTTAATGGGCCAACTGGCTTCCTTTTGCACTGTAGCAATTCTATGATCTGTCGACCCCCCCCTCCCCCATGACCAATCCACCCCCTGACCCCTCCCACGCCTCCTGACGTGGCTGGGTATCCGACCTTGGTCGCGGGATGTCTTGCAACGTTCGCCGCTCAATATAAATACAAGGAAGTTGTTGTTGTGTTTCGTTCCCCCTGCCAGTCAGTGTTACCTGGCTGCACTCGGTGCTGACTTGCACCATTTGATGGGAGTGAAATTTCACTCCTTAACTCTGCGGGCATTGGCGGTCGTTCCGGGGAAACCCTGGAGCGGCCGCCCGCCCGCCCGCCACGCCCTTTCGGACTGTCTTCCCTGAGATTTTGTGACAAATTCTTGGTACTCATCAGGACGATTGGTCCAACCGCTCCCACGGAAGCACCAAATGTAATTATCTGAAGGTGGGGAGCTAAGATGGGAGCCCCCAAGACGAGGTGCAATGCCTTTCCTTGTCAGCTTGGATCTGTATGTCTCTCTTGTGGAGACCATGAATTGGATTCAATTTGAAGTGGTTTTTGGAGCTAGAAATGAGATGGATTAAGGGTCTGCCCTGTCCACTCTGCACATTGGCTTTGTAACTTTAAGAATGGGATAAAATTTAAAAGTGGAGGATGTCCGCCAGCCTGCTCAAGGACTACTGTTCAATTGCTCTTGACCCTCGGACTGAAGCCATGGCCTGCCGAGGGGTGGGAGGAGGGAGGGGGGGATCAAGGGCCGCATCCATCAAGGTGTGAAGAACACTTACTCTGTGCCAGCCACACTCAATTAACTTTGGAACAGACATTAAGGGAGCCGCGGATGAGCGAGCGTGATTGTCAGCAAATGAGCGTTATCTTCCACATGACCGCCTTGGTAATTTCATTGCAGATCAAAGAGGACATATAAACGGCAGGCCGGAGGGATGGTGGTGGGTGGGGCGGGCGGGGGAGGGGTGGGGAGGTTTGGCGAGGGGGTCCGGAAAAGAGTGAGGTAACACGGAAGAAGGATGTCCTAGTTCTGGGAGCCGCACTGAGGTTTGTGTCTGGAGTGAGAGACAGAATTCCTGATTCAAAGGGGTCGCGTAACACCGTCCATTGGGGGCAAGCGGAGTGCAGCAGGCATTTGTGAGTTTGCAGTGAGTCATGCCGAAACTGTGTGATTTCAGATGTGCTCCGGTTTGTTAAAAGGACATTGCGGGGAAACGTAAGTGTGCAACACAGCCTCACCCTTGGCATTCACTTCTTTCCAGGTTTGCAGATAAGAAAGGATCAGATAAACCTGCAGAATGGGGGTGTAATTTCTCCATGAATTTCAGTACAGGTGCATGTGAGTCGGTGTATATTTTGGTACACTTTAGAAGACAGGAGCAGAAAAGCGACCTGAAGGCACAGATACAGAAGACAGTGAAAGCATAATAACTCGGCGAACTGGGGTTTATTTTCAGGAGTAAAGAATTGGAAAAAAAAAACAGACAAGAATATGTTAAACCTGAACAGACCCCTTGGTTAGAAACTACGCAGAATTCCTGGCTCTATATTGAGAGCAGTATCTAGAGGGACTGGAGAAAGTGCCTGAAAAAGTTACCGAGATGAGTCGGAACTATGAAGGTGGACATAGACAGGGCAGATAGGAAGAATCCTTTCCCCTTGGGAGAGGGGAGGTCATAAACCAGGGGGCAGAGATTTAAGGTAAGGTAAGGCAAGATTTAGAGGGAATTTGAGGAAAATCTTTTTCACCCAGAGAAGGGGGGGGGGGGGATTCTGGAACCCATCGTCTGAAAGGATGTTCGGCACATTTAAGAATCATTTAAATGAGTACTTGAAAGGCCGCAGCATACAAGGCGTTGGACCAAGTGCTGGAAAATGGGATTAGAATAGATAGGTTTGATGGCCAGCAGACATGGTGGACCGAAGGGTCTCTTTCTGTGCTGTGAAACTAAAGACTGTAACTGGGACTGAGAGGTGGCCTCAATGAATCTCACAGGGTTCGGCAGAGTAGATGTCTGAAGGATTTTTCTCTCGGTGAAAAGGGGAGGCGGGGGGGGGGGTTGGAGGATCTAGAACCAGGAGCACGGTCTCAGAATAAAGGGTGGGCCATTGAGGACTGAGACGAGGAGGAATTTCTTTCCACGGGGGATGGTTGCACCCTCGGAGATCTCTACCCCAGAGGGATGCGGAGGCTCAGCCATTGGGTATGTTCGAGGCAGAGGTCGATACATTTCTTGACAGTAAAGGCACCAAGGGATTGTGTGGGAGGATGGCATTGAGTTGGAATATCTGCCACGATTTATGTCAGTGGTGAGTAACCTGTACCCCGGGGGGCCACATGCGGTCCATCTGGATCCTGAGCGCGGCCCACGAGACATTTTGTTGACCGTTGGCCATGGGCAGGGTTGCTTCATTCCACGGATTTCCGTCCATGTGGTTTTATTTCCCAAGCGGTATGACTGAGGTGAAACGCAAGTAAAGGGAGGGCGAGTGAAGGAGGTGCGTGATGATCACTCACAACATTGACTGCAAGAGCTATGGGCTCCCTCCGTGTTCAAAGTGTAAATATTTTTTTTTTACCATTTGAAGTTGATGACAGTTCCAATTATCTGTAAATAATTAAACATTTTCTATAACTCGTTGTGAAATATTATGAAATGTGAAATAATCTTATTCATGGGGTCACGGTCAGTGAACAAGCCCAATTTCAATTTTGCGCCCCACTGAGCTGACGGAGGGCCACGCAGGCGGGCCACTGACTGGCCTGGGTCTAGTTGGATAGCAGGGTGGGTTGAAGGGGCCGAACGTCCAGCTGCTGCTCTCATGTTGCGATGTAATAACCACCAGGAACGTTCGAATAGGCTGGGGCTCTTTCAAGGAGTGACCCAATGGAGGGCTTTAAGCTGGTGAAAGAGTTTGATGGGCAAAAGGTGTTTCACCTGTGGATGAGGCTGAATCTGTAGAATCCATAGAATCCCGACAGTGCAGAATGAGGCCATTCAGCCCATCAGGTCTGCACCGAACCTCTGAAAGAATACGATACCTAGATCCACTCCCCCACCGTATCCCCATAAACCCACCTAACCTGCACATCTGCGGGAGGAAATCAGAGAATGGGCGGCATGGTGATGCAGATGTGCAGATTAGGATGCATTTAGCTGGTTTAGCACAGGGCTAAATCGCTGGCTTTGAAAGCAGACCAAGGCAGGCCAGCAGCACAGTTCAATTCCCGTACCAGCCTCCCCGAACAGGCGCCGGAATGTGGCGACTAGGGGCTTTTCACAGTAACTTCATTTGAAGCCTACTTGTGACAATAAGCGATTTGCATTTCATTTCATTTCATTTGGCCGGTCCAGGTCCGCGCAGCCGCTGGAGGCTGCCGCCATGCGCATGCATGGCCTCTGACCCAAGTGCTGGGGGGGCGCATAGGCAGCTAGAGCTGCGAGCTCTACGATGGCTGCTTGCGAGCCCCCAGCAAGACGGTGAACCTGCGGCCTTTTGACGCCAGTTTTCCTGGTGTAAAAGACCACAGTTTTCACGATGGCGTGGGGACTTAGTCTCAAAAATGGTGAATCGAGCCCGAGGTCAAAAGGGTCGCACATATTCCAACGATACTGCACTTGGACAGGCGCTGGTGCCTGTTTCTGCATGGGTTTCACAGAGTTGGCAATGCAAACCAAGCCTATACAGCACCGCAAACGTCACCCTGCTGTGGAGGAATGATAAGGAGCGGGCCATTTGGACCATCGAGCCAGCTCCGCCATGCAATAAGAGTGTGGCTGACTTGGCTGCGACCTCATCTGCAATTTGCTGCCTGAGGAACCTTCCCCAGCCCTCGTCTCTCTTTGCAATCAAAAACTCAGCCATAAAAGCCAATGAGCCACTGCCCGCCTGGAAAGAACATGCTGAACCTGAAGGATTCTCTCAGAGAAGGAACTCCTCCTTGCCTCCACCTTCATGGGAGGAATCTTGGGCGGAATTTAAGATGGCGCACCCTCAGAATTTAGTGAGCCGCCCATTGATGTTGTCAGGCCTTGGAAATCCCTCTCGTGGAAGATTTCACCCGCTTTTATTATAAAGCTGGGTCTCACCTCCACCCCCCAAATTCTGCATTCTGCTGTCCCCCCCCCCTCAAACAGGGGAAAGGACCCCGCAGCATTAGCCTTATCCATCCTACACTTGAATCTTTGCAGATATGTTTGACATGAAATTACCCCAAATTGGCAAATCACAATTGAATGAGGGGAAAGACTCACTTTTATAGAGGGCTTTGCGAGATCACCAGATGTCTCCAGGCATTTAACAGCCAAGTAAGCAACTTCTGATGTATCAGCGATGCAACGTGGGAAAGTAACGGCCAATATATAGAATCTCTACAGTACAGACGGAGGGCATTCGGCCCATCGAATCTGCACCAATCCTCCAAAAGGCCACCCCACCCAGGCCCAATCTTTACCCTATGCCTGTAACCCCACCTAACCTTTGGACACTAAGGGCCAATTTATCATGGCCAATCCACCTAACCTGCACTCCCTTGAACTGCAGGAGGAAACCGGAGGGAACCCACCCTGGCACAGGGGGAAGTGTAAACTCCACACAGTCACCCAAGGCTGGAATTGAACCCAGGTCCCTGGTGCTGTGAGGCAGCAGTGTTAACCGCTGTGCCACCATGCCACTTGATGTGCACAGCAAGTTCCCACAAAACAGCTACGCCTTGATAACCTGTTTTTTTGCCCCTTGGATGTTGATAGAGGAAGAAATATTAGGCAGGATATCAAAGAACAAAGAAAAATACAGCACAGGAACAGGCCCTTCGGCCCTCTGAGCCTGTGCCAACCATGCTACCCGTCTAAACTAAAATCTTCTACACTTCCTGGGTCCGTATCCCTCTATACCGGGCAGCACGGTAGCATTGTGGATAGCACAATTGCTTCACAGCTCCAGGGTCCCAGGTTTGATTCCCGGCTTGGGTCACTGTCTGTGCGGAGTCTGCACATCCTCCCCGTGTGTGCGTGGGTTTCCTCCGGGTGCTCCGGTTTCCTCCCACAGGTCCAAAGATGTGCAGGTTAGGTGGACTGGCCATGATAAATTGCCCTTAGTGTTGGGTGGGGTTACTGGGTTATGGGGGTAGGGTGGAGGTGTGGGCTTGGGTAGGGTGCTCTTTCCAAGAGCCAGTGCAGACTCGATGGGCCGAATGGCCTCCTTCTGCACTGTAAATTCTATAAAATCTATTCCCATTCTATTCATGTATTTGTCAAGATGCCCCTTAAATGTCACTATCGTCCCTGCTTCCACCACCTCCTCCGGTAGCGAGTTCCAGGCACCCACTACCCTCTGTGTAAAAAACTTACCTTGTACATCTCCTCTAAACCTATGCCCCCTAGTAATTGGCACCTCTACCCTGGGGAAAAGCCTCTGACTATCCACTCTGTCTATGCCCCTTATAATTTTGTAGACCTCTATCAGGTCGCCCCTCTACCTCAGTCGTTCCAGTGAGAACAAACCGAGTTTAGTCAACCGCTCCTCATAGCTAATGCCCTCCAAACCAGGCAACATCCTGGTAAATCTCTTCTGCACCCTCTCTAAAGCCTCCACATCCTTCTGGTAGCCTGGCGCCCAGAATTGAACACGATACTCTCAAGTGTGGCCTAACTAAGGTTTCATACAGCTGCAACATATCAGGCATAAATCTGCCGCCCCCTCCCCCGAGTATTCTTCAAAATGGGGCCATAGATTTTCCTATCAAATGAAGTTACTGTGAAAAGCCCCTAGTCGCCACATTCCGGCGCCTGTTCGGGGAGGCTGTTACGGGAATCGCACCGTGCTGCTGGCCTGCCTTGGTCTGCTTCCAAAGCCGGCGATTTAGCCCTGTGCTAAACAGCCCCTCATCATCTACTCATTCACCAGAAGCCTCAGTTTAAGTTCTCATACGAAAGAAAGAAATAGAGAGAGACAGATAGATCCTGAACCGGGAAGCATGTGCGGGGCGGAGAGGTCGCGACGGTGGTCCGAACAGGCCTCTAACTGATACAAGAAGGCTGGCGACAGCACATTACAGCCTGCTCTTCCAAGAGACACCCAGACTCCATTCCCACTCAGCGCAAGGAAGTGAAGGTGCGGCAGAACACTGGGCAAACGCCACGTGTCTGCCCCTGTCCCATCTCACCACCGGACAGACACAAGCCGGGAAGGGGATTAATCTGACTCTGTTCTCCCACCAGGCCGATCTGCATCGCTGACAATACTCACAGCCGAGGAGTCTAACTGAAGGTTTCCTCGGACTGCCCGTGGCAAGCTGACACACTGGTGGAAATGACGGTGGCTGGGCCAGTGAGGTGCTTATTCATACTGCTCCTTTACCTGCTGATTGACCACAATGGTGAGAACAGAACTTAACACAGTTTACTTTAAGGATCGCTCTCTCTCCCTCCCCCCGTCTGTCTGTCCCTCCCTGTCGCTCGCTATTTCTGTCTCTATCTACCTCTCTCTATATCTCTCCCTATACCGTATATCTATCTATTTATCTATCTGTCTGCCTGTCTCTCTCTATATGTCTTTCTTTCCATATATCTATCTATCTATCTGTCTGCCTGTCTCTCTCTATATTTCTTTCTATCTATCTGTATTTCTTTATCTATCTATCTATCTTACTATCTATCTATCTATCTATATTTCTTTATCTATCTATCCATCTATCTATCTATCTGCCTGCCTGTCTCTCTCTATATTTCTTTCTATTTCTATCTATCTATCTATCTATCTATATCTATCTGTCTCTATGTTTCTTTCTTTCTATCTATCTATCTATCTGTCTCTCTCTATATTTCTTTCTTTCTATTTCTTTCTATATCTATCTATCTGTCTCTCTCTATATTTCTTTCTTTCTATCTATCTATCTATCTGTCTCTATATTTCTTTCTATCTATCTATCGATCTATCTGTCTGTCTATCTATTTATTTATCTATCTATCCCCCTCCCTCTGCAGTGTGTTTGGAACCACATTCCAATCTGTGCACTCAAACCTTTGTCCCCTTCTGTCACTAACTTTACGGAATCATCACAAAACGTGACCTCTGTTCTAAGTGGGGCTGCAGGTTACTATCGTGGCAAAACATGTGGAGTGACCTAGGATCATTTTGTAGTTCCCGTCCTGCTCACGGGTCCTCACCAGTGTCCTTCTTACACCGCTGTGCTGCTCACCTTTTGTAATGAATAATAATCTTTATTGTCACAAGTAGGCTTTCATTGCAATGAAGTTACTGTGAAAAGCCCCTAGTGTCTGTTCGTGTACACGGAGGGAGAATTCAGAATATTCAATTCACCTAACAGCACATCTTTCGGGACTAGTGGGAGGAAACCGGAGCATCCGAGGGAAACCCAGGCAGACACGGGAAGAACGTGCAGACTCTGCTCAGATAGTGACCCAGCCGTGAATCGAACCTGGGACCCTGGTCCTCACAAGACAACATATGGAGTGCTCCATCAGGAGCTGGCCATTCGGCCCATCGAGCCGGCTCTGCCGTCCAACAAAGGTCATGGATTCTAGGAGTGTGGTCACATCTCCACTTCCCTGCCTACCCCTGCAACTTTGCCTCCTAGTTCTAGATTCACGCCGGCCCCCCATACCCCCTGCCAACTAACACCCCCCCCCCCCCCACATGAGGGAACAACCTCTCAGCATCCATCAAGTCAAATCCCCTCAGAATCAGAAATGTTTCAATCAGGTTGCTTCTCACCCTGGGGTAAGGCTCAACCTTTCCTCAGGAAACAGCCCAGGTCATCCCAGGTATCAGGCAAGTAAGCCTTGAGTTTGCTGTTCACCGGACCTGTTCCAGGGATCGGCGGCAACCCTATGAAGACAGATTGGGCAATCTGGACCTGTATTCTCCAAAATTTCGAAGGATGTGAGGTGATCGCATTTAAACCCAGAAAATACTTAAAGGGAATAGACAGGGTGGATGCAGATAAGATATTTCCCCGGGCTGGGAAGTCTAGAACCAGGGGACACAATTTCAAAATAAGGGGGATATCAGTTGGGCCGAGATGAGGTGAAAGTTCTTCATTCAGAGAGTTGTGAATCTTTGGAATTCTTTATCCTAGAGGGCTGCGGAAGCTCAGTCATTGAGTGAGTTTAAAACAGAGATTGATGGATTTCTGATTGACAATGATGTAAAGGGTTATGGGGATAGTGGGTGTAACAGGCATGGAAGTGTCCGAGCGGCCATGATCGTATTGAATGGCAGAGCAGGGTTGATGGGCTGAATGGCTCTTCCTGTTATTACGTTCCGGTAAAAAAGCACGGACATGTCTTTGCATTATCTTGCACTGATCAGGGTACTTTGCAAGAAGGTCTATAAATGTTTTTGTTTAATAATATAAATCAAAAATCAATAAATAAAACAAAAATGAGAGGTGGTGTGACAACCCCTGGTCTCAACTGCAACTAAAACAAAACGTCAAAAGGAAATTTAACTGACTAAACCAATGCTGGTGGACACTGCCTGCTTCCTCCCCAAAGTCGTCAAAGCTGTGAATGTGGCCGCGGTAGAGGGGCAGACAGTCGGGTCTGCTGTCCATATCATACTGCAATCCATATCACACAGCTGTTAATATCACGCTGCTGTCAATTTCACACAGCTGTCAATATCACACAGCTGTCAATATCACACTGCTGTCCATGTCACGCTGCTGACCATATTGCAGTGTTGACCATATCACACTGCTAACCATGTTACACTGATGACCATATCACACTGCTGTCCACATGCAGCGCTGACCATATTAAACTGCTGTCCTTATCACACTGCTGACCATATTACACTGCTGTCCATATTACAGTGCTGACCATATCAAACCGGTGTCCATATCACACTGCAGTTCTTATCACTCTTCTGACCATATCACACTGCTGTCCACATGCAGCGCTGACCATATTAAACTGCTGACAATATCACACAGTTGACCACATCACACTGCTGTCCTTATCACACTGCTGACCATATTACACTGCTGTCCATATTACAGTGCTGACCATATCAAACCGGTGTCCATATCACACTGCAGTCCTTATCACTCTTCTGACCATATCACACTGCTGTCCATGTTGCAGTGCTGACCATATCCCAGTGCTGACCATTTCATACCATTGACCATATCCCAGTGCTGACCATTTCATACCGTTGACCATATCTCAGTGCTGACCATTTCATACCATTGACCACATCTCAGTGCTGACTATTTCATACCGTTGACCATATCCCAGTGCTGACCATTTCATACCGTTGACCGTATCACACTGCTGACTATATCACTCCGCTGACCATATCGAACTTCTGTCAATATCACACTGCTGCCATATATGTCAAATCTGACTATATCACACTGCTGTCCATACAAATTGCTGAACATATCACACTGCTGGGCATATCTCACTGCTAAACATATCTCACTGCTTAGCATACATCACCGCTGACAATATCTCACTGCTGACTATATCACTCAAGCTGCCCATATCAACCTGCTGTCAATATCACACTGCTACCATAGCACCCTGCTAAACATATCTCACTGCTGACCACATCTCACTGTTGACCATATCTCACTGCTGACCATAACACACTGCTGAACATACACTGCTGAACAAAAACTCACTGCTGACCATATCACACTGCTGACCATATCACATGGCTGAACATATCACACTGCTGACCATATCAGACTGATGTAAATAACACACTGCTGATCACATCGCCATGCTGATCATACTGCACTGCTGACCACAGCTCAAAGCTCTCCATCTCACACTACAGTGCATATCATACTGCTGTCAATAGCACACTGCTAACCATTTCACACTGATCACTATAACATATTGCTGACCATATTGCACCGCTGACCATATCATACTGCTGAACATACCTCACTGTAGTCCATATTAAAATGCTAGCCATAGGAATTTTGCCAGTCCCAATATTGCGTGCATCCTGGCAGTATGCCTTTTGCAGGAGGGGGGATCCTATAGTCATGCCATTTGTTGATGTGTTTTCCTGTTGAAGACACAACATGCTGCAAGGAAAGCCACAGGTGCGGGTGTGCTGTCAGTGAGAAAATTGAATCACAATGGCCGAGAACTGCGACTACTTCACACCACTGACATAACTGACTGCTGATGATATCACTCTGCTAACCATATCTCTATGCTGACCATATCACATTGCTGATCCTATCACATTTCTGACCATAATAACACTACTGACCATATCTCACTGCTTACCATATACACTGTTGGTCACAGCACAATGTTGGGTATATCTCACTGCTGACCATATCTCACTGCTGACCATATCACACCGATGACCATATCACACCGATGACCATATCACACTGCTGACCATATCACACTGATGACCATATCACACTGCTGACCATATCACACTGCTGACCATATCTCACTGCTGACCATATCACACTGCTGACCATATCACACTGCTCACCAGATCACACTGCTGACCACATCACTCTGCTGACCATATCACACTGCTGACCATATCACACTGCTCACCATATCACACTGCTGACTATGGGTCAGATTTTCTGGTTCCCAGGCTGCGTTTTTCACGGTTGCGCACCATTCTCTGGCGGTAGGATTCTATATTCCCCCCATTTGCGAATGTGATTTCCTATTGGAAGCACCACATGCCGCTACAAAATCCACAGGTATCAGCCCTGACAAGGTTACACTGCTGCCCGTATCACACTGCTAAACGCATCATACTGCTGCCCATATCACACTGCTAAACGCATCATACTGCTGACCATATCACGCTGCTAAACGCATCATACTGCTGCCCATATCACACTGCTAAAAGCATCATACTGCTGCCCATATCACACTGCTAAACACATCATACTGCTGACCATATCGCACTGCTAAACATATCATACTGCTGACCATATCACACAGCTGTTAATATCACGCTGCTGTCAATTTCACACAGCTGTCAATATCACACAGCTGTCAATATCACACAGCTGTCCATGTCACGCTGCTGACCATATTGCAGTGTTGACCATATCACACTGCTAACCATGTTACACTGATGACCATATCACACTGCTGTCCACATGCAGCGCTGACCATATTAAACTGCTGTCCTTATCACACTGCTGACCATATTACACTGCTGTCCATATTACAGTGCTGACCATATCAAACCGGTGTCCATATCACACTGCAGTTCTTATCACTCTTCTGACCATATCACACTGCTGTCCATGTTGCAGTGCTGACCATATCCCAGTGCTGACCATTTCATACCGTTGACCATATCCCAGTGCTGACCATTTCATACCATTGACCATATCTCAGAGCTGACCATTTCATACCGTTGACCACATCTCAGTGCTGACCATAGCACATTGTTGACCGTATCACACTGCTGACTATATCACTCCGCGGACCATATCTAACTTCTGTCAATATCACACTGCTGCCATATATGTCAAATCTGACTATATCACACTGCTGTCCATACAAATTGCTGATCATATCACACTGCTGGGCATATCTCACTGCTAAACATATCTCACTGCCTAGCATAAATCACCGCTGACAATATCTCACTGCTGACTATATCACTCAAGCTGCCCATATCAACCTGCTGTCAATATCACACTGCTACCATAGCACCCTGCTAAACATATCTCACTGCTGACCACATCTCACTGTTGACCATATCTCACTGCTGACCATAACACATTGCTGAACATACACTGCTGAACAAAAACTCACTGCTGACCATATCAAACTGCTGTCAATATCTCACTGCTATCCTTCTCATACTGCTGACCATATCACACTGCTGTCCTTCTCACACTGCTGACCATATTACACTGATGACCACATCTCACAGCTGACCACATCACACTGCTGACCATATGACATTGATGACCATTTCACACTGTTGACCATATCTTACTGCTCATCATATCACACTGCTGATCATATCACACTGCTGATCATATCACACTGCTAACCATATCACACTGCTGACCACATCACACTACTGACCATATCACACTGATGACCATGTTACACTGATGACCATATCTCACTGCTGACCACATCACTGTTGAGCATTTCATATTCTTGACCAAATCACCCACTGCTAACCATTTCACACTGATCACTATAACATATTGCTGACCATATTGCACCACTGACCATATCATACAGCTGAACATATCTCACTGTAGTCCATATTAAAATGCTAGCCTTAGGGGGATTTGCCAGTCCCAATATTGCATGCATCCTGGCAGTACGCCTTTTGCAGGAGGGGGATCCTACAGTCATGCCATTTGTTGATGTGTTTTCCTGTTGAAGACACAACATGCTGCAAGGAAAGCCACAGGTGCGGGTGTGCTGTCAGTGAGAAAATTGAATCACAATGGCCGAGAACTGCTGACTACTTCACACCACTGACAATAACTGACTGCTGATGATATCACTCTGCTAACCATATCTCTACGCTGACCATATCACATTGCTGATCCTATCACATTTCTGACCATAATAACACTATTGACCATATCTCACTGCTCACCATATACACTGTTGGTCACAGCACAATGCTGGGTATATCTCACTGCTGACCATATCTCACTGCTGACCATATAACACTGTTGACCATTTCTCACTGCTGATCATATCTCACTGTTAGTCATCGTACAATGCTGTGTATATCTCACAGCTGACCATATCTCACAGCTGACCATATCTCACTGCTGACTATATCACACTGCGAACCATATCACAATGCTGACCATATCACACTGCTGACCATATCACACTGCTGACCATATCACACGGCTGACCATATCACACTGCTGAATTTATCACACTGCTGACCATATCACACTGCTGACCATATCACACTGGTGACCATATCACACTGCTAACCATATCACACTGCTGACCATATCACACTGCTGAGTATATCTCACTGATGACCACATCACACTGCTGACCATGTCACACTGCTGACCATATCACACTGCTGACCTTATCACACTGCTGACCATATCACACTGCTGACCTTATCACACTGGTGACCATATCACACCGATGACCATATCACACTGCTGACCATATCACACTGCTGATCATATCACACTACTGACCATATCACACAGATGACCATATCACACTGCTAACCATATCACACTGCTGATCATATCACACTACTGACCATATCACACCGATGACCATGTTACACTGATGACCATATC
Source organism: Scyliorhinus torazame (assembly GCF_047496885.1). NCBI lineage: Eukaryota > Metazoa > Chordata > Chondrichthyes > Carcharhiniformes > Scyliorhinidae > Scyliorhinus > Scyliorhinus torazame. The sequence continues at coordinate 178,701,540 of NC_092720.1, read as the reverse complement.
TCACTGCTGACCACATCACTGTTGAGCATTTCATATTGTTGACCAAATCACCCACTGCTAACCATTTCACACTGATCACTATAACATATTGCTGACCATATTGCACCGCTGACCATATCATACTGCTGAACATATCTCACTGTAGCCCATATTAAAATGCTAGCCATAGGAATTTTGCCAGTCCCAATATTGCGTGCATCCTGGCAGTATGCCTTTTGCAGGAGGGGGGGATCCTACAGTCATGCCATTTGTTGATGTGTTTTCCTGTTGAAGACACAACATGCTGCAAGGAAAGCCACAGGTGCGGGTGTGCTGTCAGTGAGAAAATTGAATCACAATGGCCGAGAACTGCGACTACTTCACACCACTGACATAACTGACTGCTGATGATATCACTCTGCTAACCATATCTCTATGCTGACCATATCACATTGCTGATCCTATCACATTTCTGACCATAATAACACTATTGACCATATCTCACTGCTCACCATATACACTGTTGGTCACAGCACAATGCTGGGTATATCTCACTGCTGACCATATCACACCGATGACCATATCACACTGCTGACCATATCTCACTGCTGACCATATCACACTGCTGACCATATCACACTGGTGACCATATCACACTGCTGACCATATCACACTGCTGACCTTATCACACTGGTGACCGTATCACACTGCTGACCATATCACACTGCTGACCATATCACACTGCTGACCATATCACACTGCAGACCATATCTCACTGCTGACCATATCACACTGCTGACCATATCACACTGCTCACCAGATCACACTGCTGACCACATCACACTGCTGACCATATCACACTGCTGACCATATCACACTGCTGCCCGTATCACACTGCTGAACATATTACTCTGCTGTCCATATTGCTGTGCTGACCATATCAAACTGCTGTCAATATCTCACTGCTGTCCTTCTCACACTGCTGACCATATCACACTGCAGTCCTTCTCACACTGCTGACCATATTACACTGATAACCACATCTCACAGCTGACCACATCACACTGCTGACCATATGACATTGATGACCATTTCACACTGTTGACCATACCTTACTGCTGATCATATCACACTGCTGATCATATCACACTGCTGATCATATTACACTGATAACCATATCACACTGCTGATCATATCACACTACTGACCATATCACACCGATGACCATATCACACTGCTAACCATATCACACTGCTAACCATATCACACTGCTGACCATATCACACCGATGACCATGTTACACTGATGACCATATCTCACTGCTGACCACATCACTGTTGAGCATTTCATATTGTTGACCAAATCACCCACTGCTAACCATTTCACACTGATCACTATAACATATTGCTGACCATATTGCACCGCTGACCATATCATACTGCTGAACATATCTCACTGTACTCCATATTAAAATGCTAGCCTTAGGGGGATTTGCCAGTCCCAATATTGCATGCATCCTGGCAGTACGCCTTTTGCAGGAGGGGGATCCTACAGTCATGCCATTTGTTGATGTGTTTTCCTGTTGAAGACACAACATGCTGCAAGGAAAGCCACAGGTGCGGGTGTGCTGTCAGTGAGAAAATTGAATCACAATGGCCGAGAACTGCTGACTACTTCACACCACTGACAATAACTGACTGCTGATGATATCACTCTGCTAACCATATCTCTACGCTGACCATATCACATTGCTGATCCTATCACATTTCTGACCATAATAACACTATTGACCATATCTCACTGCTCACCATATACACTATTGGTCACAGCACAATGCTGGGTGTATCTCACTGCTGACCATATCTCACTGCTGACCATATAACACTGTTGACCATTTCTCACTGCTGATCTTATCTCACTGTTAGTCATCGTACAATGCTGTGTATATCTCACAGCTGACCATATCTCACAGCTGACCATATCTCACTGCTGACCATATCACACTGCTGACCATATCACACTGCTGACCATATCACACTGCTGAATTTATCACACTGCTGACCATATCACACTGCTGACCATATCACACTGGTGACCATATCACACTGCTAACCATATCACACTGCTGACCATATCACACTACTGACCATATCACACCGATAACCATATCACACTGCTGACCATATCACACTGCTGACCATATCACACTGCTGAATTTATCACACTGCTGACCATATCACACTGCTGACCATATCACACTGGTGACCATATCACACTGCTAACCATATCACACTGCTGACCATATCACACTGCTGACCATATCACACTGCTGACCTTATCACACTGCTGACCATAACACACTGCTGGCCTTATCACACTGGTGACCATATCACACCGATGACCATATCACACTACTAACCATATCACACTGCTGATCATATCACACTACTGACCATATCACACCGATGACCATGTTACACTGATGACCATATCTCACTGCTGACCACATCACTGTTGAGCATTTCATATTGTTGACCAAATCACCCACTGCTAACCATTTCACACTGATCACTATAACATATTGCTGACCATATTGCACCGCTGACCATATCATACTGCTGAACATATCTCACTGTAGCCCATATTAAAATGCTAGCCATAGGAATTTTGCCAGTCCCAATATTGCGTGCATCCTGGCAGTACACCTTTTGCAGGAGGGGGATCCTACAGTCATGCCATTTGTTGATGTGTTTTCCTGTTGAAGACACAACATGCTGCAAGGAAAGACACAGGTGCGGGTGTGCTGTCAGTGAGAAAATTGAATCACAATGGCCGAGAACTGCTGACTACTTCACACCACTGACATAACTGACTGCTGATGATATCACTCTGCTAACCATATCTCTATGCTGACCATATCACATTGCTGATCCTATCACATTTCTGACCATAATAACACTATTGACCATATCTCACTGCTCACCATATACACTGTTGGTCACAGCACAATGCTGGGTATATCTCACTGCTGACCATATCACACCGATGACCATATCACACTGCTGACCATATCTCACTGCTGACCATATCACACTGCTGACCATATCACACTGGTGACCATATCACACTGCTGACCATATCACACTGCTGACCTTATCACACTGCTGACCATATCACACTGCTCACCAGATCACACTGCTGACCATATCACACTGCTGACCATATCACACTGCTGACCATATCACACTGCTGACCACATCACACTGCTGACCATATCTCACTGCTGACCATATCACACTGCTGACTATATCACACTGCTCACCAGATCACACTGCTGACCACATCACACTGCTGACCATATCACACTGCTCATCATATCACACTGCTGACCATATCACACTGCTCACCATATCACACTGCTGACTATGGGTCAGATTTTCTGGATCCCAGGCTGCGTTTTTCTCGGAGGCGCACCATTCTCTGGCGGTAGGATTCTATATTCCCCCCACATTCGCATGTGATTCCCTATTGGAAGCTCCACATGCCGCTACAAAATCCACAGGTATCAGTCCTGACAAGGTTACACTGCTGCCCATATCACACTGCTAAACGCATCATACTGCTGACCATATCACACTGCTAATCGCATCACACTGCTGACCATATCACACTGCTCACCATATCACACTGCTGACCATATCACACTGCTGACCATATCACACTGCTGACCATATCACACTGCTGACCATATCACACTTCTCACCATATCACACTGCTGACCATATCACACTGCTGACCACATCACACTGCTGATCATATCACACTGCTAAATGTATCCTACTGCTGACCATATCGCACTGCTAAATGTATCATACTGCTGACCATATCACACTGCTAAATGTATCATACTGCTGACCATATAATGCTGACCATATCACACTGCTGACCATATCACACTGCTGACTGTTTCACACTGCTGACCATATCACACTGCTGACTATAACACCCTGCTGACCATATCACACTGCTAAACGTATCATACTGCTGACCATATCACACTGCTGCCCATATCACACTGATGACCATATCACACTGCTGACCATATCACACTGATGACCATATCACACTGCTGACCATATCACACTGCTAAACGTATCATACTGCTGACCATATCACACTGCTGGCCATATCACACTGCTGCCCATATCACACTGATGACCATATCACACTGCTCACCATATCACACTGCTGATCTTATCACACTGCTAAACGTATCATACTGCTGATCATTTCACATTACTGACAATATTTCACTACTGATCATTCCTCACTGCTGACCAGATCACACTGATGACAATAAATCACCAATGGCCATTTTACACTGATAACCAAATGCCACTGTTGATCATATCACATTACTGAACATCTCCCGCTAGTATATCAGACAGTTACCCCAATACCTTTTTTTTAACTTTGTAAATGTGTGAGGAAAGGAAACTTTGCAGTGATTTTATGAAAAGAAAGCGATATGGTATATTAAAATAAAATTTGTTATTAACACAGTATTACACAGTATTAACACAGTACTACATAAACATTTAGCTTATAATTACCAGTTAACAAATGCTTAACAATAAATGAACGACTTTAACTTCTAACTAAAACCTTCTTTAGTGCCTTTTTAGGACGGCTTGGAGAGAGAGAAATGCTGACAGGAAATAGCCTGGAAATTCTGTGTCAGACTATTGCTTAACCTAACAGTGTTTTGCAGAAACTGCTTTAAAGCTCACAGGCTGGATTCTCCGCTGGCGGGATTTTCCATTACATCGACAACACATCCATGCCCAGCGATTTCCCAACGGTGTGGGGCTGCCCATAATGGAAAATCTCATTGGCCGGCTGGCGGGATGGAGAATCCCGCTGCTGGCGTGGGCGTGCCGGATGGAAAATCTCACCCCATCACTTACAAAGAAACTAAACTAAATCTAAATACTGACTGCCCCAGTCCTGGCTCCTCCTATCCGTTACATCATCGCCATTGCACTCAAATCCTGTGATCAACTTGTTCAAGTTGAAAAATGATTTGCAGGATTCTCCATTCCTGAGACCACGGGCAGGATTCTCCGATCGCTGAAATCGCGTTTACGCCGGAATCGTGACGGCGCCGGTTTTGTGATGCTCCGCCCCCTGAAAAACGGCGTACTCGTGGAGTACGCCTTACGCTGTATGGGCGGCCTCAGGACATCACCTGAGGCCCTCCCCCGATGCTCCGCCCCCGATGGGCCGAGACCCCGACGGCGTGGGACACGTGCGCTCACATCGTTCGGGGGCCTCGGGTGGGGGCTGTGGACTGAGTCCAGCAACGCCACATTTGGGGGGGTGGGGGCTGTTTCACTGGCAGCGGGAACTTTGGCGGCGGCTGGGGGGGACTGCTGGGGGGTGGTCCGGGGGTGGCCAGGCAGGTTACACGGGGCAGTTTTGGCAGGCCTGGTGCGCGCGCGGCTGGTGCTATCTCGCCGCCGTGTGCATGCACGGCCACGGACCTGGCCATTCTCCGTCCTTATCCGCAGCTAAAGCCGGGGGGGGGGGCTTTACGCTGCGCAGCTGCTAGCCCCACACCAGGTGGAGATTCAGTGCGGGAGTGGTGACGACTTTCTTGTCGTAAGACCAGATGGATCCTGCTGCCATAGCTGCAAGATCGGAGAACCCAGCCCCACATGTTGACGCTGGCGTAGGATCCTTGGAATTCTACAACAGCAAAAATGGTGCCGCACCTGGACCGCTTCAATGACCGCTGAGACGCTAGTATGGAACACATTGACTCCAATTTGAAACGGTGCCGGATTTGTCGATTTCGCGATTGACACTCAGTAGAATGACAAGCTACAGCCACATACACACACTGCACTCCCCACACACACCGTCCCATCCCAAGATGGCAGCGAGGAGAGCGGCAACCCGTTTACAGACACCGAGCTCGAGATCCTGTCGGATGCCATGGAGGAGAGGCGGGCAACCCTGTACCCCGGCCCGGGCAGGAGGCTGCCAGCCATCGCTGTTTGCCGTGCCTGGGCGCAAGTGGCAGAGGCAGTAAGCGTCGTGACAAACACCGTCCGGACCGGCCTGCGGTGATGTACAAACTCTGCGGCCTCCTCAGGGTGGCCAGGGTGAGTGGGCAGCACTGTGCCCATAGCACCAACTCCCCTCCCACATCCTGTAGCCCTATCCCCCCACCAGCCGGGCGGCCTCACCCGTCCTGCCCCACATGCTGGTACCCATACAGACGCCACTAGCTGCCCACCCTCTGGGCTGCATTAATTGGACTGTCTAATACTGTGCATTTTCACCCCCACACCACCCCCACACAACCCTCACCCCCACACCACCCCCACACCACCCTCACTCCCACACCACCCCCACACCACCCTCACCCCCACATCACACCCACACCACCCTCACCCCCACACCACCCCCACACAACCCTCACCCCCACACCACCCCCACACCACCCTCACTCCCACACCACCCCCACACCACCCTCACCCCCACACCACCCCCACACAACCCTCACCCCCACACCACCCTCACTCCCACACCACCTCTATACCACCCTCACCCCCACACCACCCCCACACAACCCTCACCCCCACACAACCCTCACCCCCACACCACCTCTATACCACCCTCACCCCCACACCACCCCCACACAACCCTCACCCCCACACCACCCCCACACAACCCTCACCCCCACACCACCCCCACACCACCCTCACTCCCACACCACCCCCACACCACCCTCACCCCCACATCACACCCACACCACCCTCACCCCCACACAACCCTCACCCCCACACCACCTCTATACCACCCTCACCCCCACACCACCCCCACACCACCCTCACCCCCACACCACCCTCACCCCCACACCACCCTCACCCCCACACCACCCCCACACCACCCTCACCCCCACACAACCCTCACCCCCACACCACTCCTACACCACCCTCACCGCCACACCACCCCCACACCACCCTCACCCCCACACCACCCCCACATCACCCTCACCCCACATCACCCTCACCCCACACCACCCCCACACCACCCTCACCCCCACACCATCCTCACCCCCACATCACACCCACACCGCCCTCACCCCACCCCACCCCACACCACCCTCACCCCCACACCACCCTCACCCCCACACCACCCCCACACCACCCTCACCCCCACACCACCCTCACACCCACATCACCCCCACACCACCCTCACCCCCACACCACCCTCATCCCCACATCACACCCACACCGCCCTCACCCCCACACCACCCGCACACCACCCTCACCGCCACACCACCCTCACCCCCACATCACACCCACACCGCCCTCACCCCCACACCACCCCCACACCACCCTCACCCCCACACCACCCTCATCCCCACACCACCCTCACCCCCACATCACACCCACACCGCCCTCACCCCCACACCACTCCCACACCACCCTCACCTCCACACCGCCCTCACCCCCACACCACCCCCACACCACCCTCATCCCCACATCACACCCACACCGCCCTCACCCCCACATCACCCCCACACCACCCTCACCCCCACACCACCCTCACCCCCACACCATCCTCACCCCCACACCACCCTCATCCCCACATCACGCCCACACCACCCTCACCCCCACATCACCCCCACACCACCCTCACCCCCACACCACCCTCACCCCCACACCACCCTCACCCTCACACTGCCCTCATCTCCACATCACCCTCACCCCCACACCACCCTCATCCCCACATCACACCCACACCATCCTCACCCCCACACCACTCCCACACCACCCTCACCCCCACACCACCCTCACCCCCACAGCACCCCCACACCACCCTCACCCCCACACCACCCTCACCCCCACACCATCCTCACCCCCACACCACCCTCATCCCCACATCACCCCCACACCACCCTCACCCCCACATCACGCCCACACCACCCTCACCCCCACACCACCCTCACCCCCACACCACCCTCACCCCCACACCACCCTCACCCCCACACCATCCTCACCCCCACACCACCCTCACCCCCACAGCACCCCCACACCACCCTCACCCCCACACCACCTTCACACCACCCTCACCCCTACACCACCCCCACCCTCACCCCCACACCATCCTCACCCCCACACCACCCTCACCCCCACACCACCCTCACCCCCACACCATCCTCACCCCCACACCACCCTCACCCCCACATCACACCCACACCACCCTCACCCCCACACCACCCCCACACCACCCTCACCCCCACACCACCCCCACACCACCCTCACCCCCACAGCACCCCCACACCACCCTCACCCCCACACCACCCTCACCCCTACACCACCCCCACCCTCACCCCCACACCACCCTCGCCCCCACTGCCCTCATCTCCACATCACCCTCACCCCCACACCAACCCCACACCACCCTCACCCCCAATCTATCGCCACACCACCCTCACCCCCACAACACCCCCACACCACCCTCACCCCCACACCACCCTTCTGCTGTCCCCCGAACCCCTCCCCCCACGAACCTGCCACCCCCAGGTGCCGAGCTGCGACGAGGACACCAACACGGACACATGCCATGGATCTGACACCCAGGACCCCGGAGTTTGAGTCCATTGGTGCCACATATTTCCCATCACAGCTGTCTCCAACACCCTCCACCATCCCAGAGACGCACACCTCGGTTGGGCACTTTGGTGATGTGTCTCTTGGGTCACTATAAGGTGCGCACGCTCCGGTACAGCAGGTGGAGGTAGGAACTCCTAAGGGACTGGATGGTCGGAGGATGGGCTATCTCCCAGGGACAGATGGGTTTTCGGCTTCTGTTACAATCAGTCCCATTGATCGTGGAGAAGCAGGTGCGGAGCCAGTGACCGCGTGTCGGGTTGTCAGCGAGCATCAAGTTCCTGCAGGCGCAGGCGGAGGAGTCCAACCGCGTGCAGGAGCAGGAGGTGGTGCTGACCATGCATGTCACCCAGGCCAACACAGCAAGGGTGGCGTCAGCAAGGGAGGCCCTGGGAGCGAGGATTTTGCCTATAGATCAGCATGTCCAAGGCCTGGGGCAATATGTGCAGGTGGTGGCCGAGGCCTAGGACAGGGCTTCCCTATCACAGGCAGCTATGTACCACATTCACCTCAACTTTGCAGCGGTTCTCCTGAATGTGGCCCAGTCATAGCGGGCCCTCCGACCATCCGGCCCCTTGGGAGTTCTTACCTCCACCTCCTGTACCGGCGGCATTGCCCAGGCGCTGGGGCTGACGTGGCGCAGACACAGAGGGAGTTGGCCCAGTCCCAGAGGAATTGGTGCGTTCACAGCATGATGTGGCACAGTCCCAGATGGAGGCGGTCCACTCCCTGTGCTCCATGGCCCTGAGCCTTCGAGACAGCAGCGGGCCTCCGGGACTGATAATGCCAGGTGGCGAGGGGGACCTCAGGGGGTGGCTCCGCTCACACCCCGTCCCGTGGAGTAGCCCGTAGGCCATTGGGCACCACGACGGAGGATGAGGTTATAGGGCCTGTGCCGGTGACTTCCGCAGGGGAGGTGCCTGAACAACACAGCACCCAAACCCCGCCCCCTCCCCCACACCCAGTCCCTGGTGCATCTAGTGAGCAGCGAGCAAAACAGGGTGGCACCACACCACCTGGGACACCGGAGCAATAGGCCCGGTCACCCCAGAAGACACCCGACAAAGAGGACCCAGGTTGCAGGTTGGGAATCACAGCAGGCCACCTCCACTCCTGGTGTATTGTCTGGGGATCCACCTAGACGTAGCGTTAGGGCCCATAAGGCCAGAAAAGTAGACACCAGTTAGGTTGGCACAGCCTGCATGCAGGGATCACCCAGGTGGACGATGGAAAGTTCTACCGTGGGCAGGAGTCAGATGTTGCCCAATGATGTGGAGGCTCATCCCAGGGCAGATTGTCATCACCCTCCATCCCAGCGACCAGACCTGCTGTTACTGCCAACCGTGCTTCATAGTGCGGCAGGTATGTATGATGGAGAGGCTTTAAGATGTGGGGGGGGTTGGTCGGCCGGCGGGGCGGTGGGGAGGGTGGGGGGGGTGGGTGGATGGTTGTGGGGTTGGGACACAGTGGTCATGCCAGTAACCCCCCTTGTCGGTGAATCTGGAGGTGTTCAGAGTGACCTGTGTGCTTTGGTCCTGGTGCAGACGTTGTGTGGCCTCCTGTGCCTCCCTGGGCCCCATGTCCGGTCCATCCTCCCCCTCCCCCACATCCTCCTCATTGGATGAGGACTGGCGTTCATCCTCCTCCTCCAACACATCGCCCCTCTGCTGCGCCTGAACCCCATCTTCAGGACGCCGAAGCACCGCTCGATCTCGCTCCTGGTCACTGTGTGAGCTCGTTGAAGCCGGTCTCTGCGTTGGCCTGTGGCCTCCGCAGCAGATAACCCCTGTTGCCCAGGGGCCAACCACCCAGTTCTGGGTGAGCCTCGAGGAGGCCGGGGATCGCCGCGTATGTCAGAATGAAGGCATCGTGCACACTGCCCGGGTATCAGGCGCAGACATGCATGATGCACAAGTGGTGGTCACATATCAGATGCTTGTTCATCGAGGTGAACCCCTTTCGGTATGTGTAGACTGGCCTATCAACTGCAGGTGCTCGCAGGGCAACAGGCATCCTGTTGATCACCCCTTGGACCCGGGCATTTCAGCGATGGCGATGAACCCCGCTGCTCGGGCATCCTGATGGGCTCGGTCCACATTGAAATGGGTGTATTGACTGGGCATATAGGCCTCTGTGAACGGCACGGATGCACTTGTGCAATAGGTTCTATGAGACCCTGGACTGGTCCCCACTCGGCGCCTGGAAGGAGGCCGTTGTACAAGTTCAGGGCGACTGTCACTTGATGGCCACCGGGAGTGGGTACCCTTCCCCATTGTAACTTGGTGCCAGGTGTGCCGTCATCTGGCAGATGTGTCGCACTGTCTCCCTGCTCAGCCGGAGTCTTTGGCGGCATACCCGGTCCGGCAGGTCCTCGAATGACAGGCGCTGCCGGTACACATGGGGCCTCATGCAGCGCCTCCTTTGCATCTCCTCCTCCTCAGCCTGTTGAGAGGCCAGCTCTCCATCCTCACTGGCTGCCTCCTGTTCCTCTGGGGCAGACTCCGCTGCAGCAGCTTCCACCTCCTCGAGCAGCTCCAGCTCGTACAGTCGCAGGGCGTCCCCGAGGGCTGCCGAGACGAGGGAGAAGGCCACCATCGCTGGTTGGATTCCAATATCCATTGTCTCAGGGGGTGAAAGGTCGACGTGTTAGTATGGTGCATACCCCTGTGCCCAACCATGTCCACGAGGCTACACGATGGCTCCGGTTGGCATTGCGGACTATGTCGCTGCATGCCGTCATCCTCTGGCCTCTCCTCCCCCATCCTCACACCCCTGGCCCCATATGGCTGGCGTCACTCTGCAGACCAGGGGCCAAGGTTGGCCATCAGTGGGGTGCGCAGCAAGTTGGCTGCCTTGCAGGCCGCAGCAATGGCAGGTCCATGCCTGTACACTGCCCCAGTAACCATGGGGGTCACCCCGGCCCCATGGCCTATCCCCGTCACCTCCCCAACCCCGGCCCTTGCAGAGCACCTCCCTCGCCAGCCACACCAGTCTAGTGTCAGGACCGGCAACCACAGTCGTGCCTCTCCATGTCCTACCTCCTCTCTCTCCCTCATCAGACACGGTGCCTGTTTCCTGCTTTTTAAAAGCACAAGCGAACCTTCGCATCGGAATTCTCCTGCGGAGGCCGCTAAGAATACTGGGTCAGGCCCGCTAATCATATGCCAATGGTGTTTACTGTGTGTGTGGAGTGGAACGCATTGACACCACTGTCGAGGCACCGGAGAATTTCGATTTGACATGAAACCGGCGCTCGCCATGATTTCAGTGTTAGGACTGACTCCCAGCCCAATTGCGTTTCCCGATTCCAGCGACAGTCGATGGAAAATCCCGCCCAATCTCTAATTATCTACTCCCCAGGGAAACCCCAGCAATCATAACAAATGGCCAATAAGCCGCTCCATGTAAAAATAAACAAGGTTGGAAAGAAGGATGATCTTGCTTTTATGATATCTTAATTGCACCTTCTGCAGCCACAGCACCTTACTTTTAAACTAAGATTTTTTAAAAAGTTACTGCAGCATATATGTCCACACCCTAACCATCACAATAGGTGAGCTTGAATCGCTGCAATTCACTGCAATGGTAGCATCCTTATGCATGCTTTCAAACTCCTTTTGTACCTGTGTCAACGTTATTGCATTAAGCCTATATGGATGTTGCTTAATTGGAACTGCATTGCCTACAAGATGTATAATTACTTTTCTCCTTCCTAATTTGTTCCCACATATTGCGCTATATGACTACAATAACTCTTTAAGGTCACTTTGACTTTCCTCCGGAAGGTAACCCAGTAATTGATCCCAATTCCTTAACATTGTCCAGTATGGAGCGTACTCCCTTATTTGATTCTAATTTGAGGAATATCAAATTTAGAATCAACTGCATTTATCTTTTCTCCCTGAGTTACAATGAAGAACAGATCTCCTTGTTTCCTTCGCTCTCAAAATACCTTTTGAGCATTTAACATGACGCATTCTGTGAGTTTTCCATGGATCCCTGATCTGGTTGGTTTTCTTGTGGTAGTCCGTATGTGGTAAAAAAAAAAATAGTTAACTCCTCTTAGAACAACCCTCTTCGCTGCTGTATTTGTTAATCAAATGTCCTCCAGAAATCTAGTAGACATATCCATATGGTCAACAAACGAAGGTTCCCACTTTTTGTTTTAGGAAGGGGTCCAACGCAATCAATTAGAAACCTTGTAAATTGTTCCTCAAATGCCGAAGCATGTATTAGGGGTGCTGGTTTGATGGCCGCTTGAGGTTTTGCTATTGGCTGACATCTGTGACATGTACAGCAAAGATTCAACTGCACCCTGATGCAATCCAGGCCAATAAAGATATTATTGTATTTTTGCTTGTCTCCCCACTGAAAACTTATATTACCTGCAAAACCTCCATTCTGTAACCCACTGGTAATAACACTTGATGGACCTCTGTCCATTTCCCATCTGCTTGAATATGTAAAGGTCTCCATTTTCTCATTACTACATTATTTCTAATACTCTAGTATGCACTCGGATTCGATTTCTGTGAATGCTTTCTGATACAAATGCTTTATCTCTGAATTTTCTGCTGTACTTCTACCAATGCTCCTGAACTAAAGATATCCAAAGAATACAAGGAACATGACAGCACAGGAACAAGCCATTCAGCCCCCCAAGCCTGTGCCAATCATGATGCCCGTCTAAACTAAAACTTTCTGCACTTCCGGGTCCGTAACTCTCTATTCCCATGCTATTCATTTATTTGTCAAAGTATCTCTTAAGTGTTCCGAAAGACATGCTGTTAGGTAATTTGGACATTCTGAATTCTCCCTCTGTGTACTGTTGCTGGAATATGATCAGGGCCTATAGCCTATGCAGTAACCAGTGCCTTCAGCTATTTCTTGATATCACGTGGAGAGAATCAAATTGGCTGAACACTGACATTTGAGATGCTGGGGATCTCTCTCTGGAAGAGACCAAGATGAATCCCAAGTCGGCACTTCTGCCTGAAGATTGCTGCAAATGCTTCAACTTTGTCTTTTGCACTGATGTGCTGGGCTCCTCTATCGTTGAGGATGGGGATGTTTGTGGAACTTCCTCCTCCAGTGAGTTGTTTAATTGTCCACCACCGTTCATGGCTTGTTGATATGGGTGGCACGGTAGCACAGTGGGTAGCACAGTTGCTTCACAGCGCCAGAGACCCGGGGTCAACTCCCGGCTTTGGTCACTGTCTGTGCAGTCTGCACATTCTCCCTCTGTCGGCGTGGGTTTCCTCCGGGTGCTCCGGTTTCCTCCCACAAATCCCGAAAAACGTGCTGTTAGGTAATTTGGACATTCTGAATTCTCCCTCTGTGTACCCGAACAGGCGCCGGAATGTGGCGACTAGGGGCTTTCCACAGTAACTTCATTGCAGTTTTAATGTAAGCCTACTTCTGACAATAAAGATTATTATTATACTATCGTATCTGCTTCCACCATCTCCCCTGGCAGCGCGTTCCAGGCACTCACCGCCCTCCATGTAAAACACTTGCCTCGCACATCTGCTCTAAACTTTGGCCCTCGCACCTCAAAACTATGCCTCCTAGTAATTCATAGAATCATAGAATTTACAGTGCAGAAAAAGGCCATTCGGCCCATCGAGCCTACTCCGCCCCTAAAGGAGCACCCTACCTAAGTCCACACTCCACCCTATTCCCGTAACCCAGCAACCCACCTAACTTTCGGACACGATGGGTCAATTTAGCGTTACCAATCCATTATCTTTGGACTGTGGGGAGGAAACCGGAGCACCCAAAGGAAACCCACGCAGACATGGGGAGAACATGCAAACTCCGCACAGACGCTGACCCAAGCCGGGAATCGAACCCGGGTCCCTGGCGCTGTGAAGCAACAGTGCTAACCACTGTGCTAATGCGCCGCCGCACAAATTGATTTTAACACCCTGGGGAAATGTGTCAGATTATCCACTCTGTCCATGCCTCTCATTATATCAGGTTGCCTCTCTATTTCTGTCATTCCAGTGAAAACAATCTAACTTCTCCTCATAGTCAATACTCTCCAGATCAGGCAGCATTCTGGTAAACCTCTTCTGTACCCTCTCCGAAGCCTCCACATCGTTCTCGTTGTGCGGCGACCAGAATTGTATGCAACATCTGCTTCATCCTCCAGATGTTTTTGTTCTTTATCAACCAAAACGTCAATGATTGTTTCTGATAATTGAACCCCAGCCTTCGTATATTTACTCCTCGATTTCTCCTCCTCCTGTCTCAACCTATGGTTTCATGATCTTGTTACTACACAATTTTCAAATATTCCAGAATACGCTTCTTGGAACACCTCAGTTGTTTGACTTTCTACCAGCTTTTCAACCAAAGTAGGCATCACTCCCACCTGCGATCCAGCTATATCATTACCTAGGATAAACAGTACCCCTAAGGAAGATAATTTTTCTATTACTCCTACTACCTCTTCACCACTTTTCACCAGACTCTCCAACCTTACCTTACATAATGGCACACTCCTCCTTTCACCTCTAATTCCACACATTACCAACTTTTTTGACAATGCTACTTCCGAACTACATATCTCCTTATCTCTCAGTATTAACAATTGACTTTCTCATGTAATCCTTAAGATCATAACCTCCTTACCTAATTCACCTTGTACACAAGGAAAAACCTTACCCTCACAAATAAAACCTTGAAAAAGATCTGGCACCTGCTTATCCACCAACCTCTGAACAGGATGTACACACTTCAGTTGCAACCATGTTTTCTTCCCACTTCAATAAACCCCAACAGCTTATCCTGTTTTAATGGGTCTGTCTTCCCAGTAATTTTCTTAAGCCACCAACACTGGAACTTCATATGCCCAACTTTATTACAATAAAAACATTACGTTTTCTCATTCCTCTTCCACGACCATACGTTTTGTTTATAACCTGAGACAAAACTCTGTAATATCTCCAACTAGACCTCATTTGTCTTGTTCACCTGTGGATTTCTCATTTCGCTAGTTTCTATCCTTCGCAGGCTGAAATTGATGTCGGAAACCAAATCTTAATTTATGAACTAATTCAAAAGTAATCTGCCATTTCTGCTGCATATCTAGCAGTTTTAAACATTTGCTCACCCACATGAGTTCTCACTACTGCGGGAAGTGAATTTTTTAACTCCTCGAAAAATAACCATATCCCTTCGAGCTCCACATGTTTGGTCTAGTTTTAATGCTCTCATCCACCCATCACAATTACTTTATTTGATTGTTTCAAATTCTATATATGTCTGACCTGGTTAGTTTCTTTGATTTCTAAACTTCTGTCTGTAGGCTTCTGGAACTAGTTCATATGGCGCTAATATAGTTTTTCTCACCTCATAATAATCCCTAGATACGTCCTCTGATGATGATGCATACACTTCACTAGTTCTATCTCCCAACTTTATTTGGACCAACAGTACCTACATGGCTTTTGGCCAACTCAATTGTTCAGCTACTTTCTCAAATTAGACTTTTTAAAAATATCTCGTCAAACCTTGGCAGTATTTGAATATACTTAACATGATGACCACATGCTTTGACTAGTAGGATTTACTCCTTCCTCTAGACTTTCCTCACTGTCTGCCTTGAACTCCAACATTTAACATTGATGTTCCCTCTCTCTTTCTTTTTCTTCCTTGCTAATCATTCATTTTCCACATCAAATTTCCTCCTTTCGAAATTTCCCTTCCGAAAACCCTGTCCATTTCCTTTCCTGCCCTCTCTTTTCTTTTTCTCCACTCTCACTTTCTGTTGTTTCTGCCATTGTCAATCACTTCTTATCATTTGGCACTCCTTTTCATGCTTTTCCAATTGTTTAATTTGCAATTAAATTTTAGCTAATTCGAATGATTCAGTCTGTCTCCAACAAATTAAAATGCTGAACTGAAAGCTCCACACCACTGACTATCCCACACTAGTCTATCCCACATCACTGTCCATCCCCCACGACAGTCTATCACACACCACTGTCCATCCCACACTACAGTCTATCACACACCACTGTCCATCCCACACTACAGTCTATCCCACATCACTGTCAATCCCACACTACATTCTATCCCACATCACTGTCCATCCCACACTACAGTCTTTCCCACATCACTGTCCATCCCACACTACAGTCTATCCCACATCACTGTCCATCCCTCACTATCGACCATCACACACTACAGTCTATCACACACCACTGTCCATCCCACACTACAGTCTATCACACACCACTGTCCATCCCACACTACAGTCTTTCCCACATCACTGTCCATCACACGCTACAGTCTATCACACACCACTGTCCATCCCACACTATAGTCTTTCCCACATCACTGTCCATCACACACTACAGTCTATCACACACCACTGTCCATCCCACACTACAGTCTATCCCACATCACTGTCCATCCCTCACTATCGACCATCACACACTACAGTCTATCACACACCACTGTCCATCCCACACTACAGTCTATCACACACCACTGTCCATCCCACACTACAGTCTATCACACATCACTGTCCATCCCACACTACAATCTATCCCACACTACAGTCTATCACACACCACTGTCCATCCCACACTACAGTCTATCACACATCACTGTCCATCCCACACTACAGTCTATCACACATCACTGTCCATCCCACACTACAGTCTATCCCACATCACTGTCCGCCCCACACTACAGTCTATCCCACATCACTGTCCGTCCCACACTACAGTCTATCCCACATCACTGTCCGTCTCACACTACAGTCTATCATGCATCACTGTTCATCCCACACTACAGTCTATCCCACACTACGGTCTATCCCACATCACTGTCCATCCCACACTACAGTCTATCATGCATCACTGTCCATCCCACACTACAGTCTATCCCACACTAAGGTCTATCCCACATCACTGTCCATCCCACACTACAGTCTATCCCACATCACTGTCCGTCCCACACTACAGTCTATCCCACATCACTGTCCGTCCCACACTACAGTCTATCCCACATCACTGTCCATCCCCCACGACAGTCTATCCCACATCACTGTCCATCCCACACTACAGTCTATCACACATCACTGCCCACCCCACACTACTGTCCATCCCACACTACAGTCTATCAAACACCACTGTCCATCCCACACTACAGACTATCCCACATCACTGCCCATCCCCCACTAGTCCATCCCACACTACAGTCTATTCCACACTATGGTCTATCCCACATCACCGTCCATCCCACACTACAGTCTATCCCACATCACTGTCCATCCCACACGACAGTCTATCCCACATCACTATCCATCCCACACTACAGTCTATCCCACATCACTGTCCATCCCACACTACAGTCTATCACACATCACTGTCCATCCCACACTACAATCTATCCCACACTACAGTCTATCACACATCACTGTCTATCCCACACTACAGTCTATCACACACCACTGTCCATCCCACACTACAGTCTATCCCACATCACTGTCCGTCCCACACTACAGTCTATCCCACATCACTGTCCATCCCACACTACAGTCTTTCCCACATCACTGTCCACCCCACACTACAGTCTATCCCACATCACTGTCCGTCCCACACTACAGTCTATCACAGACTACTGACCATCCCATATCACTGATCATTCCACAATACTTTTTTTTGTAATAAACATTTTATTGAGGTATTTTTTGGTTTTACAACAACGACAAAATAAACAATATACATAAGTCTATAAACATAGTGCAAAAAAAAAATCTTGCTACCTCCCTTGCAGGTCCCACCTTTATTAACCCCCCTACTCTAAACTAAACTGACCCTCCCCCCCCCCCCCCCCCCCCCCTTCTGCTGACGATTAATTTTCTGCAAAGAAGTTGACGAACGGTTGCCACCTCCGGGCGAACCCTACCAGTGATCCTCTCAAGGCGAACTTGATTTTCTCCAGACAGAGAAAGCGAGACATGTCAGTAAGCCAGGCCTCCGACTTCGGGGGCTTTGAGTCCCTCCAAGCTAATAGTATCCGTCTCCGGGCTACCAGGGAAGCAAAGGCCAGAATGTCTGCCTCTTTCTCCTCCTGGATTCCCGGATCTTCCGACACTTCGAAAATCGCCCCCTCCGGGCTCGGTGCCACCCTTGTTTTTAACACCGTGGACATGACATCTGCAAACCCCTGCCAAAATCTCCTCAGCTTTGGGCATGTCCAGAACATGTGGACATGGTTGGCTGGCCCCCGCACACCTTGCACACCTATTTTCTGCACCAAAGAACCTGCTCATCTGGGCTACTGTCATGTGAGCCCGGTGAACGACTTTGAATTGTATCAGGCTGAGCCTGGCACATGTTGTGGACGCATTGACTCTACTCAACGCATCCACCCAGAGACCATCCTCTATCTCTCCTCCTCCCATTTGCGCTTCAGCTCCTCGATCTGCGTGTCCTCTGACCCCATAAGTTCCTTATAGATGTCGGAGACCTTCCCTTCTCCCACCCACACTCTGGAAACTACCCTGTCCTGTATCCCCCTTGGTGGTAGGAGCGGGAAGGTTGAGACCTGCCTACGTAGGAAGTCTCGCACCTTCAGATACCTAAATTAGTTTCCCCTCGCCAATCCGAATTTCTCCTCCAGCTCCCTCAAGCTAGGAAAGCTCCCTTCTGTAAACATATCCCCCATCCTCTCAATTCCTGCCCTCTGCCATCTCCGAACCCCCCCTCCCCCCTCGCCCCCCCATCCATATTTCCCAGGGCAAACCGGTGGTTATTACAGATTGGGGACCAGACCGATGCTCCCTCTGCTCCCACATGTTTCCTCCATTGCCCCCAGACTCTTAGAGACGCCACCACCACGGGGCTGGTGGAGTACCACGCCGGCGGGAACGGCAGAGGCGCCGTTACCAACGCCCCCAAACTGGTGCCCTTACATGAGGCCGCCTCCATGTGCTCCCGTACCGACCCTCCCCCCACCACCCACTTCCTGATCGTGGCTATATTCGCCGCCCAACAATAGTTACTGAAGTTTGGCTGCGCTAACCCCGGCTCCGCTCAATCATCCCCTTTTTACTCCCGGGGTCTTGCTCGCCCATACAAAGCCCGTGATAACTTTGTAAACCTGTTTAAAGAAGGAGCGTGGAATAAAGACGGGGAGACACTGGAACACAAACATGAATCACGGAAGGACCATCATCTTCACCGTCTGGAGGCTCCCAGCTAGTGAAAATGGGAGCGCATCCCAGCTCTGAAAATCGTCCTTCATTTGGCCCACCAGACGGGCCAGATTAACTTTGTGCGACTGTTCCAATTCCCGCGCCACTTGGATACCTAGGGACCTAAAACTTCCCCTTACCACTCGAAACGGCAGTTCCCCCAGTCGCCTCTCCTGTCCCCTTGCCTGGATCGCAAACATCTCGCTTTTCCCCATATTTAGTTTGTACCCCGAGAACCAACCAAATTCCCCCAGAATCCTCACGATTTCTTCCATCCCCCCACTGGGTCCGACACTTACAGGGGCAGGACGTCTGCATAAAGTGAGACTCTATGTTCCACTCCCCCCCGGACCAACCCCATCCAGCCCCTTGAGACTCTCAGCACAATTGCGAGCGGCTCTATAGCTAGCGTGAACAACAGTGGGGAGAGGGGGCACCCTTGCCTCGTCCCCCGGTGTAACCTAAAATAGTCTGATGTATCATTCCCCAATACTGACCAACACCACTGCCCATCCCATGCCACAGGCCTTCACAAACCACTGACCATCACTCTCCACTGACCATCACTTTCCACTGAGCATCACACGCCACTGACCATCACTCTCCACTGACCATCACTCTCCAATGACCATCACTCTCCACTGACCATCACTCTCCAATGACCATCACTCTCCACTGACCATCACTGTCCACTGACCATCACTCTCCACTGACCATCACTCTCCAATGACCATCACTCTCCAATGACCATCACTCTGCACTGACCATCACTCTCCACTGACCATCACTCTCCACTGACCATCACTCTCCACTGACCATCACTCTCCACTGACCATCACTCTCCACTGAGCATCACACGCCACTGACCATCACTCTCCACTGACCATCACTCTCCAATGACCATCACTCTCCACTGACCATCACTCTCCAATGACCATCACTCTCCACTGACCATCACTCTCCAATGACCATCACTCTCCAATGACCATCACTCTGCACTAACCATCACTCTCCACTGACCATCACTCTCCAATGACCATCACTCTCCACTGACCATCACTCTCCACTGACCATCACACACCACTGACCATCACTCTCCACTGACCATCACTCTCCACTGACCATCACTCTCCGCTGACCACCACTTTCCAATGACCATCACCCTCCACTGACCATCACTCTCCACTGACCATCACTGTCCACTGACCATCATTCTCCAATGACAATCACTCTCCAATGACCATCACTCTCCACTGACCATCACTCTCCACTGACCATCATTGTCCACTGACCATCACTCTCCACTGACCATCATTGTCCACTGACCATCACTCTCCACTGACCACTGCTCTCCGCTGACCATCACTCTCCACTGACCATCATTCTCCAATGACAATCACTCTCCACTGACCATCACTCTCCACTGACCATCACTCTCCACTGACCATCATTGTCCACTGACCATCACTCTCCACTGACCATCATTGTCCACTGACCATCACTCTCCACTGACCATCATTCTCCAATGACAATCACTCTCCACTGACCATCACTCTCCACTGACCATCACTCTCCACTGACCATCATTGTCCACTGACCATCACTCTCCACTGACCATCATTGTCCACTGACCATCACTCTCCACTGACCACTGCTCTCCGCTGACCATCACTCTCCACTGACCATCACTCTCCACTGACCTTCACTCTCCAATGACCACCAATGTCCACTGACCATCACTCTCCACTGACCATCACTGTCCACTGACCACCACTCTTGACTGACCATCACTCTCCACTGACATTCACTCTCCAATGACCACCACTGTCCACTGACCATCACTCTCCTCTGACCATCACTCTCCACTGACCAACACTCTCCACTGACCATCACTCTCCACTGACCTTCACTCTCCAATGACCACCACTGTCCACTGACCATCACTCTCCTCTGACCATCACTCTCCTCTGACCACCACTCTCCAATGACAATCACCCTCCACTGACCATCACTCTCGACTGACCATCACTCTCCACTGACCATCACTCTCGACTGACCATCACTCTCCACTGACCATCACTCTCCAATGACCACCAATGTCCACTGACCATCACTCTCCTCTGACCATCACTGTCCACTGACCATCACTCTCCACTGACCATCACTCTCCACTGACCATCACTGTCCACTGACCATCACTCTCCTCTGACCACCACTGTCCACTGACCATCACTCTCCACTGACCTTCACTCTCCACTGACCATCGCTCTCCACTGATATTCACAAACCACTGACCACCACTCTCCACTGACCATCACTCTCCACTGACCATCACTCTCCACTGACCATCACTGTCCACTGACCATCACTGTCCACTGACCATCACTTTCCACTGACCATCACTCTCCACTGACCATCATTCTCCACTGACCACCACTCTCTTCTGACCATCACTCTCCACTGACCATCACTCCCCACTGACCATCGCTGTCCATTGACCGTCACTCTCCACTGACCGTCACTCCCCACTGAACATCACACACCACTGACCATCACTCTCCACTGAGCATCACTCTCCACTGACCATCACTGTCCACTGACCATCACTGTCCACTGACCATCACTTTCCACTGACCATTACTCTCCACTGACCATCACTCTCCACTGACCACCAATGTCCACTGACCTTCACTCTCCACTGAGCATCACTCTCCACTGACCATCACTGTCCACTGACCACCACTCTCCACTGAACATCACTCTCCACTGACCATCACTGTCCACTGACCATCATTCTCCACTGACCACCACTCTCTTCTGACCATCACTCTCCACTGACCATCACTCCCCACTGACCATCGCTGTCCATTGACCGTCACTCTCCACTGACCGTCACTCCCCACTGAACATCACACACCACTGACCATCACTGTCCACTGACCATCACTGTCCACTGACCATCACTTTCCACTGACCATCACTCTCCACTGACCATCACTCTCCACTGACCACCACTCTCCACTGAACATCACTCTCCACTGACCATCACTGTCCACTGACCATCACTCTCCACTGACCATCACTGTCCACTGACTATCACTGTCCACTGTCCATCACTCTCCACTGACCATCACTGTCCACCGACCATCAATCTCCACTGACCACCACTCTCCACTAACCATTACTCTCCATTGACCATCACTCTCCACTGACCATCACTCTCCACTGACCATCACTCTCCACTGACCATCACTCTCCACTGTCCATCACACATCACTGTCCATCCAACATCACTGACCATCACAAACCACTGTCCATCCAACATCTCTGACTATCACACACCACTGTCCATCACACACCACTGACCAACCCACTACACTGACCATCCACCACTATTACACATCACACCATGCCACGCACTATCACTCACCGCTGACCATCACACACCGCTGATCAACTCACACCACTGAACATCACACATCACTGTTAATCTCATACCGTCCATCCCACACCACTGACCATCCCATACCTCTGACCATCTCACACCATTGACCATCCATTGCTTCATGCCATTCTGTACCACTGACCATTCCACAATGCTGACCAACCCATACCACTGTCCATCACACACTACTTTTTAAAAATATAAACTTACAGTACCCAATTCATTTTTTCCAATTAAGGGGCAATTTAGTGTGGCCAATGCACCGACCCTGCACATCTTTGGGTTGTGGGGGCGAACCCACGCAAACACGTGTAGAACGTGCAAACTCCACATGGACAGTGACCCAGAGCCGGGACGAACCTGGGACCTCGGCGCCCTGAGTCAGCAATGCTAACCACTGCGCCACCCTGCTGCCCCATCGCACAATACTGACCATTCCTCACATCTGGGCATCACTCTTCACTATTCATCACACAATACTGACCAGCCCACACCACTGTCCATCACACACCACTGTCCACCCCACAACACTGTCCATCACATAACACTGTCCATCCAACATGTCTGACCATCACACATCACTGTCCATCACACAGACCACTGTCCAATCAACATCATTGACCATCACACACCACTGTCCATCACACATCACTGACCATCACACACGACTGTCCATAACACACCATTGTCCATCACACACCACTGACCATCACACACCACTGTCCATCACACACCACTGACCATCTCATACCACTTTCCATCCAACATCTCTGTCCATCACACACCACTGTCCAGCACACACCACTGTCCATAACACACCACTGTCCATCACACACCACTGACCATCTCATACCACTGACCATCACACACCACTGTCCATCACACCACTGTCCATAACACACCACTGTCCATCACACACCACTGTCCATCAGACACCACTGACCATCACACACCACTGTCCATCACACACCACTGTCCATCCAACATCACTGTCCATCACACACCACTGTCCATCACAGACCACAGACCATCACACACCACTGTCCATCCAACATCACTGTCCATCACACACCACTGTCCATCACACACCACTGACCATCCAACATCACTGTCCATCACACACCACTGTCCATCACACACCACTGACCATCACACACCACTGTCCATCACACACCACTGACCATCACACACCACTGTCCATCACACACCACTGACCATCCAACATCACTGTCCATCACACACCACTGTCCATCACACACCACTGACCATCACACACCACTGTCCATCAGACACCACTGACCATCACACACCACTGTCCATCACACACCACTGTCCATCCAACATCACTGTCCATCACACACCACTGTCCATCACACACCACTGTCCATCACACACCACTGACCATCACACACCACTGCCCATCACACACCACTGTCCATCCCACACCACTGTCCATCCAACATCACTGTCCATCACACACCACTGTCCATCACACACCACTGTCCATCACACAGACCACTGTCCATTCAATATCACTGTCCATCACACATCACTGTCCATCACACAGACAACTGTCCAATAAACATCACTGACCATCACACACCACTGTCCATCACAGACCACTGTCAATAACACACCACTGTCCATCACACACCACTGACCATCTCATACCACTGACCATCACACACCACTGTCCATCACACCACTGTCCATAACACACCACTGTCCATCACACACCACTGTCCATCACACACCACTGACCATCACACACCACTGTCCATCACACACCACTGTCCATCCAACATCACTGTCCATCACACACCACTGTCCATCACAGACCACTGACCATCACACACCACTGTCCATCCAACATCACTGTCCATCACACACCACTGTCCATCACACACCACTGACCATCCAACATCACTGTCCATCACACACCACTGTCCATCACACACCACTGACCATCACACACCACTGTCCATCACACACCACTGTCCATCCAACATCACTGTCCATCACACACCACTGTCCATCACACACCACTGTTCATCCAACATCACTGTCCATCACACACCACTGTCCATCACAGACCACTGACCATCACACACCACTGTCCATCACACACCACTGTCCATCACACACCACTGTCCATCACACACCACTGTCCATCACACAGACCACTGTCCATTCAATATCACTGTCCATCACACAGACAACTGTCCAATAAACATCACTGACCATCACACACCACTGTCCATCACACACCACTGTCCATCACACACCACTAACCATCACACACCACTGTCCATCACATACCACTGTCCATCACAGACCACTGTCCATAACACACCACTGACCATCACATACCACTGTCCAGCACACACCACTGACCATCTCATACCA
The DNA here is from genome assembly GCF_047496885.1 of Scyliorhinus torazame. Taxonomy (NCBI): domain Eukaryota; kingdom Metazoa; phylum Chordata; class Chondrichthyes; order Carcharhiniformes; family Scyliorhinidae; genus Scyliorhinus; species Scyliorhinus torazame. The sequence continues at coordinate 178,675,808 of NC_092720.1, read as the reverse complement.
CTGTCCACCACACACCACTGTCCTTCACACACCACTGTCCATCCAACATCTCTGTCCATGCCACACCACTGTCCATCACACACCACTGACCATCCAACATCACGGACCACCATACACCACTGTCCATCACATACCACTGTCCATCACACACCACTGACCATCACAGACCACTGTCCATCCAACATCACTGACCATCACACATCACTTTCCATCACAAACCACTAAACATCTCATTCTACTGTCCATCACACACCACTGTACATCCAACATCCCTGACCATCACACAACACTGACCATCACACACCACTGTCCATCACACACCACTGGCCATCACACAGCACTGTCCATCCAACATCACTGACCATCACACATCACTGACCATCTCAATCCACTGTACATCGCACACCACTGGCCATCTCATACCACTGACCATCACATACCACTGTCCATTCAACATCACTAACCATCTCACACCACTGTCCATTCTACATCACTGACCATCACACACCACTGTCCATCACACACCACTAACCATCTCATACCAGTGTCCATCCAACATCACTGACCATCACACATCACTTTCCATCACAAACCACTAACCATCTCATACTACTGTCCATCACACACCACTGTACATCCAACATCACTGACCATCACACAACACTGACCATCACACACCACTGTCCATCACACACCACTGTCCATCACACACCACTGTCCATCCAACATCACTGTCCATCACACATCACTGTCCATCACACATCACTGTCCATCACAGACCACTGTCCATAACACACCACTGTCCATCACACACCACTGACCATCTCATACCACTGACCATCACACACCACTGTCCATCACACCACTGTCCATAACACACCACTGTCCATCACACACCACTGTCCATCACACACCACTGACCATCACACACCACTGTCCATCACACACCACTGTCCATCCAACATCACTGTCCATCACACACCACTGTCCATCACAGACCACTGTCCATCACACAGCACTGACCATCCAACATCACTGTCCTTCACACATCACTGTCCATCACACACCACTGACCATCACACACCACTGTCCATCACACATCACTGTCCATCACACACCACTGTCCATCACAGACCACTGACCATCACACACCACTGTCCATCACATACCACTGTCCATCACACACCACTGACCATCACACACCACTGTCCATCACACACCATTGTCCATCACACACCACTGTCCATCACACAGACCACTGTCCATTCAATATCACTGTCCATCACACATCACTGTCCATCATACAGACAACTGTCCAATAAACATCATTGACCATCACACACCACTGTCCATCACACACCACTGTCCATCACACACCACTGTCCATCCCACACCACTGTCCATCACACACCACTAACCATCACACACCACTCTCCATCACATACCACTGTCCATCACAGACCACTGACCATAACACACCACTGACCATCACATACCACTGTCCAGCACACACCACTGACCATCTCATACCACTGTCCACCACACACCACTGTCCTTCACACACCACTGTCCATCCAACATCTCTGTCCATCCCACACCACTGTCCATCACACACCACTGACCATCCACCATCACGGACCATCATACACCACTGTCCATCACATACCACTGTCCATCACACACCACTGACCATCACAGACCACTGTCCATCCAAAATCACTGACCATCACATATCACTTTCCATCACAAACCACTAACCATCTCATACTACTGTCCATCACACACCACTGTACATCCAACACCACTGGCCATCACACACCACTGTCCATCCAACATCACTGACCATCACACATCACTGACCATCTCAATCCACTGTACATCGCACACCACTGGCCATCTCATACCACTGACCATCTCATACCACTGTCCATTCAGCATCACTAACCATCTCACACCACTGTCCATTCTACATCACTGACCATCACACACCACTGTCCATCACACACCACTAACCATCTCATACCAGTGTCCATCCAACATCACTGTCCATCCCTCACCACTGTCCATCCAACATCACTAACCATCACACACCACTGTCCATTCTACATCACTGACCATCACACACCACTGTCCATCCAACATCACTGACCATCACACACCACTATCCATCACATATCACTGACCATCACACACCACTGACCATCACACACCACTGTCCATCCAACATCACTGACCATCACAAACCACTGTCCACCCAACATCATTGTCCATCACACACCACTGTCCGTCACACACCGCTGTCCATCCAACATCACTGTCCATCCCACACCACTGTCCATCACACACCACTAACCATCTCATACCAGTGTCCATCCAACATCACTGTCCATCCCTCACCACTGTCCATCCAACATCACTAACCATCACACACCACTGTCCGTTCAACATCACTGACCATCACACACCACTGTCCATCACACACCACTCAACAGCTCATACCAGTGTCCATCCAACATGACTGTCCATCCCACACCACTGTCCATCCAACATCACTAACCATCACACACCACTGTCCATTCTACATCACTGACCATCACACACCACTGTCCATCCAACATCACTGACCATCACACACCATTATCCATCACATATCACTGACCATCACACACCACTGACCATCACACACTACTGTCCATCACACACCACTGTCCATCACACACCACTGTCCATCACACACCACTGACCTTCACACACCACTGTCCATCACACACCACTGACCATCACACACCACTGTCCATCATACACCACTGTCCATCACACACCACTGTCCACCACACACTACTGACCATCTCATACCACTGTCCATCCAACATAACTGACCATCACACATCACTGTCCTTCCAACATCACTGTCCTTCACACACCACTGTCCATCACACATCACTGTCCATCACACATCACTGTCCATCCCACACCACTGTCCATCACACACCACTGTCCATCACACACCACTGTCCATCCAACATCACTGTCCATCCCACACCACTGTCCATCACACACCACTGTCCATCCCACACCACTGTCCAGCACTCACCACTGCCCATCCCACACCACTGTCCATCACTCACCACTGTCCATCACACACCACTGTCCATCCCACACCACTGTCCAGCACACACCACTGTCCATCCCACACCACTGTCCATCACACACCACTGTCCATCACACACCGCTGTCCATCCCACACCACTGTCCATCACACACCACTGTCCATCCAACATCACTGTCCATCCCACACCACTGTCCATCACACACCACTGACCATCACACACCACTGTCCATCACATACCACTGTCCATCACACAGACCACTGTCCATTCAATATCACTGTCCATCCCACACCACTGTCCATCACACACCACTGACCATCACACACCACTGTCCATCACATACCACTGTCCATCACACAGACCACTGTCCATTCAATATCACTGTCCATCACATACCACTGTCCATCACACAGACCACTGTCCATTCAATATCACTGTCCAATAAACATCACTGACCATCACACATCACTGTCCATCACACACCACTGACCATCACACAGCACTGTCCATCACACACCACTGTCCATCACACCACTGTCCACCACACACCACTAATCATCAGACACCACTATCCATCCAATATCACTGTCCATCACACATCACTGTCCATCACACAGACAACTGTCCAATAAACATCACTGACCATCACACATCACTGTCCTTCACATATCACTGACCATCACACACCACTGTCCATCACACACCACTGCCCATCACACATCACTGTCCATCTCACACCACTGACTATCTCATACCACTGTCCATCACATACCACTGTCCATCACACACCACTGACCATCCAACATCACGGACCATCATACACCACTGTCCATCACATACCACTGTCCATCACACACCACTGACCATCACAGACCACTGTCCATCCAACATCACTGACCATCACACATCACTTTCCATCACAAACCACTAACCATCTCATACTACTGTCCATCACACACCACTGTACATCCAACATCCCTGACCATCACACAACACTGACCATCACACACCACTGTCCATCACACACCACTGGCCATCACACAGCACTGTCCATCCAACATCACTGACCATCACATATCACTGACCATCTCAATCCATTGTACATCACACATCACTGACCATCTCAATCCATTGTACATCGCACACCACTGGCCATCTCATACCACTGACCATCTCATACCACTGTCCATCCAACATCACTAACCATCACACACCACTGTCCATTCTACATCACTGACCATCACACACCACTGTCCATCACACACCACTAACCATCTCATACCAGTGTCCATCCAACATCACTGTCCATCCCTCACCACTGTCCATCCAACATCACTAACCATCACACACCACTGTCCATTCTACATCACTGACCATCACACACCACTGTCCATCCAACATCACTGACCATCACACACCACTATCCATCACATATCACTGACCATCACACACCACTGTCCATCCCACACCACCATCCATCACACACCACTGTCCATCCAACATCACTGTCCATCCCTCACCACTGTCCATCCAACATCAGTAACCATCACACACCATTGTCCATTCTACATCACTGACCATCACACACCACTGTCCATCCAACATCACTGACCATCACACACCACTATCCATCACATATCACTGACCATCACACACCACTGTCCATCACAAAGCACTGTCCATCACACACCACTGACCATCACAGACCACTGTCCATTCAATATCACTGTCCATCACACATCACTGTCCATCACACAGGCAACTGTCCAATCAACATCACTGACCATCACACCTCACTGTTCATCGCACACCACTGACCATCACAAAGCACTGTCCATCACATACCACTGTCCATCACAGCCACTGTCCATAACACACCACTGTCCATAACACACCACTGACCATCTCACACCACTGTCCATCAGATACCACTGTCCATCCAACATCTCTGTCCATCCCACACCACTGTCCATCACACACCACTGACTATCTCATACCATTGTCCATCACACACCACTGACCATCCAACATCTCGGACCATCATACACCACTGTCCATCACATATCACTGTCCATCACACACCACTGACCAACACAGACCACTATCCATCCGACATCACTGACCATCACACATCACTTTCCATCACAAACCACTAACCATCTCATACTACTGTCCATCACACACCACTGTACATCCAACATCCCTGACCATCACACAACACTGACAATCACACACCACTGACCATCACACAGCACTGTCAATCACATACCACTGTTCATCACAGCCACTGTTCATAACACACCACTGTCCATCACCCACCACTGACCATCTCACACCACTGTCCATCAGATACCACTGTCCATCCAACATCTCTGTCCATCCCACACCACTGTCCATCACACACCACTGACTATCTCATACCACTGTCCATCACACACCACTGACCATCCAACATCTCAGACCATCATACACCACTGTCCATCACATACCACTGTCCATCACACACCACTGACCATCACAGACCACTATCCATCCGACATCACTGACCATCACACATCACTTTCCATCTCAAACCACTAACCATCTCATACTACTGTCCATCACACACCACTGTACATCCAACATCCCTGACCTTCACACAACACTGACCATCACACACCACTGTCCATCACACATCACTGGCCATCACACACCACTGTCCATCCAACATCACTGACCATCACACATCACTGACCATCTGAATCCACTGTACATCGCACACCACTGGCCATCTCATACCACTGACCATCTCATACCAGTGTCCATCCAACAGCACTAACCATCACACACCACTGTCCATTCTACATCACTGACCATCACACACCACTGTCCATCACACACCACTAACCATCTCATACCAGTGTCCATCCAACATCACTGTCCATCCCACACCACTGTCCATCCAACATCACTAACCATCACACACCACTGTCCATTCTACATCACTGACCATCACACACCACTGTCCATCGAACATCACTGACCGTCACACACCACTATCCATCACATATCACTGACCATCACACACCACTGACCATCACACACCACTGTCCATCCAACATCACTGACCACCACACACCACTGTCCATCCAACATCATTGTCCATCACACATTACTGTCCATCACACACCGCTGTCCATCCAACATCACTGCCCATCCCACACCACTGTCCATACAACATCACTGTCCATCACACACCACTGTCCATCACACACCACTGTCCATCACACACCACTGCCCATCACACACCACTGACCATCACACACCACTGTCCATCACACACCACTATCCATCAAACACCACTGTCCATCACACATCACTATCCATCCAACGTCACTGACCATCACTCACCACTGACCATCAAACACCACTGTCCATCCCACACCACTGTCCATCACACACCACTGACCATCCCACACCACCGATCATCACACATCAATGTCCATCACACATCACTGTCCATACAACATCACTGTCCATCCCACACCACTGTCCATCACACACCACTGACCATCACACAGCACTGTCCATCACATACCACTGTCCATCACAGCCACTGTTCATAACACACCACTGTCCTTCCAACATCATTGTCCATCACACACTACTGTCCATCACACACCGCAGTCCATCCAACATCACTGTCCATCCCAAACCACTGTCCATCCAACATCACTGTCCATCACACACCACTGTCCATCCAACGTCACTGACCATCAGTCACCACTGACCATCAAACACCACTGTCCATCCCACACCACTTTCCATCACACACCATTGTCCATCACACACCACTGTCCATCACACACCACTGACCATCACACACCACTATCCATCACACACCACTGTCCATCACACACTACTGACCATCTCATACCACTGTCCATCCAACATAACTGACCATCACACATCACTGTCCATCCAACATCACTGTCCTTCACACACCACTGTCCATCACACATCACTGTCCATCCAACATCACTGTCCATCACACACCACTGACCATCACACACCACTGTCCATCACACACCACTGTCCATCCCACACCACTGACCTTCACACACCACTGTCCATCACACACCACTGTCCATCACACACCACTGTCCATCACACCACTGTCCATCCCACACCACTGTCCATCACACACTACTGACCATCTCATACCACTGTCCATCCCACACCACTGTCCATCCCACACCACTGTCCATCCCACACCACTGTCCATCACACACCACTGTCCATCCCACACCACTGTCCAGCACACACCACTGTCCACCCCACAACACTGTCCATCACATAACACTGTCCATCCAACATGTCTGACCATCACACATCACTGTCCATCACACAGACCACTGTCCAATCAACATCATTGACCATCACACACCACTGTCCATCACACATCACTGACCATCACACACGACTGTCCATAACACACCATTGTCCATCACAGACCACTGTCCATAACACACCACTGTCCATCACACACCACTGACCATCACACACCACTGTCCATCCAACATCACTTTCCATCACACACCACTGTCCATCACACACCACTGACCATCCAACATCACTGTCCATCACACACCACTGTCCATCACACACCTCTGTCCATCACAGACCACTGACCATCACACACCACTGTCCATCCAACATCACTTTCCATCACACACCACTGTCCATCACACACCACTGACCATCCAACATCACTGTCCATCACACACCACTGTCCATCACACACCACTGACCATCACACACCACTGTCCATCACACACCACTGACCATCACACACCACTGTCCATTACACACCACTGTCCATCCAACATCACTGTTCATCACACACCACTGTCCATCACAGACCACTGACCATCACACACCACTGTCCATCACACACCACTGTCCATCACACACCACTGACCATCATACACCACTGTCCTCACACACCACTGTCCATCACACACCACTGTCCATCACACAGACCACTGTCCATTCAATATCACCTTCCATCACACATCACTGTCCATCACACAGACAACTGTCCAATAAACATCACTGACCATCACACACCACTGTCCATCACACACCACTGTCCATCACACACCACTGTCCATCCCACACCAATGTCCATCACACACCACTAACCATCACACACCACTGTCCATCACATACCACTGTCCATCACAGACCACTGTCCATAACACACCACTGACCATCACATACCACTGTCCAGCACACACCACTGACCATCTCATACCACTGTCCACCACACACCACTGTCCTTCACACACCACTGTCCATCCAACATCTCTGCCCATCCCACACCACTGTCCATCACACACCACTGACCATCCAACATCACGGACCATCATACACCACTGTCCATCACATACCACTGTCCATCACACACCACTGACCATCACAGACCACTGTCCATCCAAAATCACTGACCATCACACATCACTTTCCATCACAAACCACTAACCATCTCATACTACTGTCCATCACACACCACTGTACATCCAACATCACTGACCATCACACAACACTGACCATCACACACCACTGTCCATCACACAGCACTGGCCATCACACACCACTGTCCATCCAACATCACTGACCATCACACATCACTGACCATCTCAATCCACTGTACATCGCACACCACTGGCCATCTCATACCACTGACCATCTCATACCACTGTCCATTCAACATCACTAACCATCTCACACCACTGTCCATTCTACATCACTGACCATCACACACCACTGTCCATCACACACCACTAACCATCTCATACCAGTGTCCATCCAACATCACTGTCCATCCCTCACCACTGTCCATCCAACATCACTAACCATCACACACCACTGTCCATTCTACATCACTGACCATCACACACCACTGTCCATTCAACATCACTGACCATCACACACCACTATCCATCACATATCACTGACCATCACACACCACTGACCATCACACACCACTGTCCATCCAACATCACTGACCATCACAAACCACTGTCCATCCAACATCATTGTCCATCACACACCACTGTCCATCACACACCGCTGTCCATCCAACATCACTGTCCATCCCACACCACTGTCCATCCAACATCACTGTCCATCACACACCACTGTCCATCCAACGTCACTGACCATCAGTCACCACTGACCATCAAACATCAATGTCCATCCCACACCACTTTCCATCACACACCACTGTCCATCACACACCACTGTCCATCACACACCACTGACCATCACACACCACTATCCATCACACACCACTGTCCATCAGACACTACTGACCATCTAATACCACTGTCCATCCAACATAACTGACCATCCCACACCACTGTCCATCCCACACCACTGTCCATCACACACCACTGACCATCACACACCACTATCCATCACACACCACTGTCCATCAGACACTACTGACCATCTAATACCACTGTCCATCCAACATAACTGTCCATCACACACCACTGTCCAGCACACACCACTGTCCACCCCACAACACTGTCCATGACATAACACTGTCCATCCAACATGTCTGACCATCACACATCACTGTCCATCACACAGACCACTGTCCAATCAACATCATTGACCATCACACACCACTGTCCATCACACATCACTGACCATCACACACGACTGTCCATAACACACCATTGTCCATCACACACCACTGACCATCACACACCACTGTCCATCACACACCACTGACCATCTCATACCACTGACCATCTCATACCACTGTCCATCACACACCACTGTCCATCACACACCACTGACTATCTCATACCACTGACTATCTCATACCACTGACCATCTCATACCACTGTCCATCACATACCACTGTCCATCACACACGACTGTCCATAACACACCATTGTCCATCACACACCACTGACCATCACACACCACTGTCCATCACACACCACTGACCATCTCATACCACTGACCATCTCATACCACTGTCCATCACATACCACTGTCCATCACAGACCACTGTCCATAACACACCACTGTCCATCACACACCAGTGACCATCTCATACCACTGACCATCACACACCACTGTCCATCACACGACTGTCCATAACACACCACTGTCCATCACACACCACTGTCCATCACACACCACTGTCCATCACAGACCACTGACCATCACACACCACTGTCCATCCAACATCACTTTCCATCACACACCACTGTCCATCACACACCACTGACCATCCAACATCACTGTCCATCACACACCACTGTCCATCCAACATCACTCTCCATCACACACCATTGTCCATCACACACCACTGACCATCACACAACACTGTCCATCACACACCACTGACCATCACACACCACTGTCCATCACACACCACTGTCCATCCAACATCACTGTTCATCACACACCACTGTCCATCACAGACCACTGACCATCACACACCACTGTCCATCACACACCACTGTCCATCACACACCACTGACCATCACACACCACTGTCCATCACACACCACTGTCCATCACACACCACTGTCCATCACACAGACCACTGTCCATTCAATATCACCTTCCATCACACATCACTGTTCATCACACAGACAACTGTCCAATAAACACCACTGACCATCACACACCACTGTCCATCACACACCACTGTCCATCACACACCACTGTCCATCCCACACCACTGTCCATCACACACCACTAACCATCACACACCACTGTCCATCACATACCACTGTCCATCACAGACCTCTGTCCATAACACACCACTGACCATCACATACCACTGTCCAGCACACACCACTGACCATCTCATACCACTGTCCACCACACACCACTGTCCTTCACAAACCACTATCCATCCAACATCTCTGTCCATTCCACACCACTGTCCATCACACACCACTGACCATCCAACATCACGGACCATCATACACCACTGTCCATCACATACCACTGTCCATCACACACCACTGACCATCACAGACCACTGTCCATCCAAAATCACTGACCATCACACATCACTTTCCATCACAAACCACTAACCATCTCATACTACTGTCCATCACACACCACTGTACATCCAACATCACTGACCATCACACAACACTGACCATCACAAACCACTGTCCATCACACAGCACTGGCCATCACACACCACTGTCCATCCAACATCACTGACCATCACACATCACTGACCATCTCAATCCACTGTACATCGCACACCACTGGCCATCTCATACCACTGACCATCTCATACCACTGTCCATTCAACATCACTAACCATCTCACACCACTGTCCATTCTACATCACTGACCATCACACACCACTGTCCATCACACACCACTAACCATCTCATACCAGTGTCCATCCAACCTCACTGTCCATCCCTCACCACTGTCCACCCAACATCACTAACCATCACACACCACTGTCCATTCTACATCACTGACCATCACACACCACTGTCCATCCAACATCACTGACCATCACACACCACTATCCATCACATATCACTGACCATCACACACCACTGACCATCACACACCACTGTCCATCCAACATCCCTGACCATCACAAACCACTGTCCATCCAACATCATTGTCCATCACACACCACTGTCCATCACACACCGCTGTCCATCCAACATCACTGTCCATCCCACACCACTGTCCATCCAACATCACTGTCCATCACACACCACTGTCCATCCAACGTCACTGACCATCAGTCACCACTGACCATCAAACATCACTGTCCATCCCACACCACTTTCCATCACACACCACTGTCCATCACACACCACTGTCCATCACACACCACTGACCATCACACACCACTATCCATCACACACCACTGTCCATCACACACTACTGACCATCTAATACCACTGTCCATCCAACATAACTGACCATCACACATCACTGTCCATCCAACATCACTGTCCTTCACACACCACTGTCCATCACACATCACTGTCCATCCAACATCACTGTCCATTACACACCACTGACCATCACACACCAATGTCCATCACACACCACTGTCCATCCCACACCACTGTCCATCACACACCACTGACCATCAGACACCACTGTCCATCCAACATCACTGTCCATCCCACACCACTGTCCATCACACACCACTGTCCATCCCACACCACTGTCCAGCACACACCACTGTCCATCCCACACCACTGTCCATCACACACCACTGTCCATCACAGACCACTGTCCATCCAACATTCCTGACCATCACACACCACTGTCCATCACACATACCACTGTCCATTCAATATCACTGTCCATCACACATCACTGTCCATCACACACCACTGACCATTACACAGCACTGTCCATCACATACCACTGTCCATCACAGACCACTGTCCATAACACACCACTGCCCATCACACACCACTGTCCATCACAGACCACTGTCCATCACACACGACTGACCATCTCATACCACTGACCATCACACACCACTGTCCATCACACACCATTGTCCATCCAACATCTCTGTCCATCACACACCACTGACCATCTCATACCACTGTCCACCACACACCACTGTCCTTCACACACCAATGTCCATCACACATCACTGTCCATCTCACACCACTGTCCATCACACACCACTGACCATCAGACACCACTGTCCATCCAACATCTCTGTCCATCACACACTACTGTCCATCACACACCACTGACTATCTCATACCACTGTCCATCACATACCATTGTCCATCACACACCACTGACCATCCAACATCACGGACCATCATACACCACTGTCCATCACATACCACTGTCCATCACACAGCACTGACCATCACAGACCACTGTCCATCCAACATCCCTGACCATCACACAACACTGACCATCACACACCACTGTCCATCACACACCACTGGCCATCACACACCACTGTCCATCCAACATCACTGACCATCACACATCACTGACCATCTCAATCCACCGTACATCGCACACCACTGGCCATCTCATACCACTGACCATCTCATACCACTGTCCATCCAACATCACTAACCATCACACACCACTTTCCATTCTACATCACTGACCATCACACACCACTGTCCATCACACACCACTAACCATCTCATACCAGTGTCCATCCAACATCACTGTTCATCCCTCACCACTGTCCATCCAACATCACTAACCATCACACACCACTGTCCATTCTACATCACTGACCATCACACACCACTGTCCATCCAACATCACTGACCATCACACACCACTATCCATCACATATCACTGACCATCACACACCACTGACCATCACACACCACTGTCAGTCCAACATCACTGACCATCACAAACCACTGTCTATCCAACATCATTGTCCATCACACACTGCTGTCCATCACACACCGCTGTCCAACCAACATCACTGTCCATCCCACACCACTGTCCATCCAACATCACTGACCATCACACACCACTGTCCATCACACACCACTGACCATCACAGACCACTGTCCATTCAATATCACTGTCCATCACACATCACTGTCCATCACACAGGCAACTGACCAATCAACATCACTGACCATCACACATCACTGTCCAACACACACCACTGACCATCACTCAGCACTGTCCATCACATACCACTGTCCATCACACACCACTGACCATCACAGACCACTGTCCATTCAATATCACTGTCCATCACACATCACTGTCCATCACACACCACTGACCATCACACAGCACTGTCCATCACATACCACTGTCCATCACACCCACTGTTCATAACACACCACTGTCCATCACCCACCACTGACCATCTCACACCACTGTCCATCACCCACCACTGACCATCTCACACCACTGTCCATCAGATACCACTGTCCATCCAACATCTCTGTCCATCCCAAAGCACTGTCCATCACACACCACTGACAATCTCATACCATGTCCATCACATACCACTGTCCATCACACACCACTGACCATCCAACATCTCGGACCATCATACACCACTGCCCATCACATACCACTGTCCATCACACACCACTGTACATCCAACATCCCTGACCATCACACAACACTGACCATAACACAGCACTGTCCATCACACATCACTGGCCATCACACACCACTGTCCATCCAACATCACTGACCATCACACATCACTGACCATCTCAATCCACTGTACATCGCACACCACTGGCCAACTCATACCACTGACCATCTCATACCAGTGTCCATCCAACATCACTAACCATCACACACCACTGTCCATTCTACATCACTGACCATCACACACCACTGTCCATCACACACCACTAACCATCTCATACCAGTGTCCATCCAACATCACTGTCCATCCCAAACCACTGTCCATCCAACATCACTAACCATGACACACCACTGTCCATTCTACATCACTGACCATCACACACCACTGTCCATCCAACATCACTGACCATCACACACCACTAACCATCACATATCACTGACCATCACACACCACTGACCATCACACACCACTGTCCATCCAACATCACTGACCATCACACACCACTGTCCATCCAACATCATTGTCCATCACACACTACTGTCCATCACACACCGCTGTCCGTCCAACATCACCGTCCATCCCACACCACTGTCCATCCAACATCACTAACCATCACACACAACTGTCCAGTCTACATCACTGAACATCACACACCACTGTCCATCCAACATCACTGACCATCACACACCAGTGACCATCACACACCACTGACCATCAAACAGCACTGTCCATCACATACCACTGTCCATCACAGACCACTGTTCATAACACACCACTGTCCATCACCCACCACTGACCATCTCATACCACTTTCCATCACAGACCACTGTCCATAACACACCACTGTCCATCACACACCACTGTCCATCACACACCACTGACCATCTCATACCACTTTCCATCACATACCGCTGTCCATCACACACCACTGTCCATCACACACCACTGTCCATCCAACATCTCTGTCCATCACACACCACTGTCCATCACACACCACTGTCCATCACACACCACTGTCCATCACACCACTGTCCATCACACACCACTGACCATCTCATACCACTGTCCACCACACACCACTGTCCTTCACACACCAATGTCCATCACACATCTCTGTCCATCTCACACCACTGTCCATCACACACCACTGACCATCAGACACCACTTCCATCCAACATCTCTGTCCATCCCACACCACTGTCCATCACACACCACTGACTATCTCATACCACTGTCCATCACACACCACTGACCATCCAACATCACGGACCATCATACACCACTGTCCATCACATACCACTGTCCATCACACACCACTGACCATCACAGACCACTGTCCATCCAACATCAGTGACCATCACACAGCACTTTCCATCACAAACCACTAACCATCTCATACTACTGTCCATCACACACCACTGTACATCCAACATCCCCGAACATCACACAACACTGACCATCACACACCACTGTCCATCACACACCACTGGCCATCACACACCACTGTCCATCCAACATCACTGACCATCACACATCACTGACCATCTCAATCCACTGTACATCGCACACCACTGGCCATCTCATACCACTGACCATCTCATACCACTGTCCATTCAACATCACTAACCATCTCACACCACTGTCCATTCTACATCACTGACCATCACACACCACTGTCCATCACACACCACTAACCATCTCATACCAGTGTCCATCCAACCTCACTGTCCATCCCTCACCACTGTCCATCCAACATCACTAACCATCACACACCACTGTCCATTCTACATCACTGACCATCACACACCACTGTCCATCCAACATCACTGACCATCACACACCACTATCCATCACATATCACTAACCATCACACACCACTGACCATCACACACCACTGTCCATCCAACATCACTGACCATCACAAACCACTGTCCATCCAACATCCCTGACCATCACACAACACTGACCATCACACACCACTGTCCATCACACACCACTGGCCATCACACACCACTGTCCATCCAACATCACTGACCATCACACATCACTGACCATCTCAATCCACCGTACATCGCACACCACTGGCCATCTCATACCACTGACCATCTCATACCACTGTCCATCCAACATCACTAACCATCACACACCACTTTCCATTCTACATCACTGACCATCACACACCACTGTCCATCACACACCACTAACCATCTCATACCAGTGTCCATCCAACATCACTGTTCATCCCTCACCACTGTCCATCCAACATCACTAACCATCACACAGCACTGTCCATTCTACATCACTGACCATCACACACCACTGTCCATCCAACATCACTGACCATCACACACCATTATCCATCACATATCACTGACCATCACACACCACTGACCATCACACACCACTGTCAGTCCAACATCACTGACCATCACAAACCACTGTCTATCCAACATCATTGTCCATCACACACTGCTGTCCATCACACACCGCTGTCCAACCAACATCACTGTCCATCCCACACCACTGTCCATCCAACATCACTGACCATCACACACCACTGTCCATCACACACCACTGTCCATCACACACCACTGACCATCACAGACCACTGTCCATTCAATATCACTGTCCATCACACATCACTGTCCATCACACAGGCAACTGACCAATCAACATCACTGACCATCACACATCACTGTCCAACACACACCACTGACCATCACACAGCACTGTCCATCACATACCACTGTCCATCAGAGACCACTGTCCATCACACACCACTGACCATCTCATACCCCTTTCCATCACATACCACTGTCCATCACACACCACTGTCCATCCAACACCTCTGTCCATCACACACCAATGTCCATCACACACCACAGACCATCACACACCACTGACCATCTCATACCACTGTCCACCACACACCACTGTCCTTCTCACACCAATGTCCATCACACATGACTGCCCATCTCACACCACTGTCCATCACACACCACTGACCATCAGACACCACTGTCCATCCAACATCTCTGTCCATCCCACACCACTGTCCATCACACACCACTGACTATCTCATACCACTGTCCATCACATACCATTGTCCATCACACACCACTGACCATCCAACATCACGGACCATTATACACCACTGTCTCTCACATACCACTGTCCATCACACACCACTGACCATCACAGACCACTGTCCATCCAACATCACTGACCATCACACATCACTGACCATCTCAATCCACTGTACATCGCACACCACTGGCCATCTCATACCACTGACCATCTCATACCACTGTCCATCCAACATCACTAACCATCACACACCACTGTCCATTCTACATCACTGACCATCACACACCACTGTCCATCACACACCACTAACCATCTCATACCAGTGTCCATCCAACATCACTGTCCATCCCTCACCACTGTCCATCCAACATCACTAACCATCACACACCACTGTCCATTCTACATCACTGACCATCACACACCACTGTCCATCCAACATCACTGACCATCACACACCGCTATCCATCACATATCACTGACCATCACACACCACTGACCATCACACACCACTGTCCATCCAACATCACTGACCATCACAAACCACTGTCCATCCAACATCATTGTCCATCACACACTACTGTCCATGACACAGCACTGTCCATCACACAGCACTGACCATCACACAGCACTGTCCATCACATACCACTGTCCATCACAGCCACTGTTCATAACGCACCACTGTCCATCACCCACCACTGACCATCTCACACCACTGTCTATCAGATACCACTGTCCATCCAACATCTCTGTCCATCACACACCACTGACTATCTCATACCACTGTCCATCACATACCACTGTCCATCACACACCACTGACCATTCAACATCTCGGTCCATCATACACCACTGCCCATCACATACCACTGTCCATCACACACCACTGACCATCACAGACCACTATCCATCCAACATCACTGACCATCACACATCACTTTCCATCACAAACCACTAACCATCTCATACTACTCTCCATCACACACCACTGTACATCCAACATCCCTGACCATCACACACCAATGTCCATCACACAACACTGACCATCACACACCACTGTCCATCACACATCACTGGCCATCACACACCACTGTCGATCACACATCACTGACCATCTCAATCCACTGTACATCGCACACCACTGGCCATCTCATATCACTGACCAACTCATACCAGTGTCCATCCAACATCACTAACCATCACACACCACTGTCCATTCTACATCACTGACCATCACACACTACTGTCCATCACACACCACGAACCATCTAATACCAGTGCCCATCACACACCACTGTCCATCACACACCACTGACCATCCCACACCACTGTCCATCACACACTACTGTCCATCACACACCGCTGTCCATCCAACATCACTGTCCATCCCACACCACTGTCCATCCAACATCACTGTCCATCACACACCACTGTCCATCACACACTACTGTCCATCACACACCACTGTCCATCCAACACCACTGTCCATCACACACCACTGTCCATCACACACCACTGCCCATCACACACTACTGTCCATCACACACCACTGACCATCCCACACCACTGTCCATCACATACTACTGTCCATCACACACCGCTGTCCATCCAACATCACTGTCCATCCCACACCACTGTCCATCCAACATCACTGTCCATCACACACCACTGTCCATCCAACATCACTGTCCATCCCACACCACTGTCCATCCAACATCACTGTCCATCACACACCACTGTCCATCACACACCACTGTCCATCACACACCACTGACCATCCCACACCACTGTCCATACACACTACTGTCCATCACACACCGCTGTCCATCCAACATCACTGTCCATCACACACCACTGTCCATCACACACCACTGTCCATCACACACTACTGTCCATCACACACCGCTATCCATCCAACATCACTGTCCATCCCACACCACTGTCCATCCAACATCACTGTCCATCACACACCACTGTCCATCACACACCACTGACCATCACACACCACTCACCATCACACACCACTGTCCATCACACACCACTGTCCATCACACACCACTGTCCATCACACACCACTGACCATCACACACCACTCTGTCCATCACACACCACTGACCATCACACACCACTATCCATCACACACCCTGTCCATCACACACCACTATCCATCCAACGTCACTGACCATCAGGCACCACTGACCATCAAACACCACTGTCCATCCCACACCACTGTCCATCACACACCACTGTCCATCCCACACCACTGTCCATCACACACCACTGTCCATCCCACACCACTGACCATCACACACCACTATCCATCACACACCACTGTCCATCACACACTACTGACCATCTCATACCACTGTCCATCCAACATAACTGACCATCACACATCACTGTCCATCCAACATCACTGTCCTTCACTCACCACTGTCCATCACACACCACTGTCCATCACACACTACTGACCATCTCATACCACTGTCCATCCAACATAACTGACCATCACACATCACTGTCCATCCAACATCACTGTCCATCACACACCACTGTCCCTCACACATCACTGTCCATCACACACCACTGTCCATCCCACACCACTGACCATCACACACCACTATCCATCACACACCACTGTCCATCACACACTACTGACCATCTCATACCACTGTCCACCCAACATAACTGACCATCACACATCACTGTCCATCCAACATCACTGTCCTTCACACACCACTGTCCATCACACACCACTGGCCATCTCATATCACTGACCAACACACAATACTGTCCATCAGACACCACTAACCATCTAATACCAGTGTCCATCCAACATCACTGACCATCACACACCACTGTCCATCCAACATCACTGACCATCACACACCACTATCCATCACAGATCACTGATCATCACACACCACTGACCATCACACACCACTCTCCATCCAACATCACTAACCATCACACACCACTGTCCATCCAACATCATTGTCCATCACACACTACTGTCCATCACACAGACCACTGTCCATCCAACATCACTGTCCATCCCACACCACTGTCCATCACACAGCACTGTCCATCACACACCACTGTCCATCACAGATCACTGACCATCACACACCACTGACCATCACACACCACTCTCCATCCAACATCACTAACCATCACACACCACTGTCCATCCAACATCATTGTCCATCACACACTACTGTCCATCACACAGACCACTGTCCATCCAACACCACTGTCCATCCCACACCACTGTCCATCACACAGCACTGTCCATCACACACCACTGTCCATCACACACCACTGGCCATCTCATATCACTGACCAACTCATACCAGTGTCCATCCAACATCACTAACCATCACACACCACTGTCCATTCTACATCACTGACCATCACACAATACTGTCCATCACACACCACTAACCATCTAATACCAGTGTCCATCCAACATCACTGACCATCACACACCACTGTCCATCCAACATCACTGACCATCACACACCACTATCCATCACAGATCACTGACCATCACACACCACTGACCATCACACACCACTCTCCATCCAACATCACTAACCATCACACACCACTGTCCATCCAACATCATTGTCCATCACACACTACTGTCCATCACACAGACCACTGTCCATCCAACATCACTGTCCATCCCACACCACTGTCCATCACACAGCACTGTCCATCACACACCACTGTCCATCACAGATCACTGACCATCACACACCACTGACCATCACACACCACTCTCCATCCAACATCACTAACCATCACACACCACTGTCCATCCAACATCATTGTCCATCACACACTACTGTCCATCACACAGACCACTGTCCATCCAACATCACTGTCCATCCCACACCACTGTCCATCACACAGCACTGTCCATCACACACCACTGTCCATCACACACCACTGCCCATCACACATCACTATCCATCACACACCACTGCCCATCACACACCACTGACCATCACACACCACTGTCCATCACACACCACTATCCATCACACACCACTGTCCATCACACACCACTATCCATCCAACGTCACTGACCATCACTCACCACTGACCATCAAACACCACTGTCCATCACACACCACTGTCCATCACACACCACTGACCATCACACACCACTGTCTATCACACACCACCGTCCATCACACACCACTGTCCATCACACACCACTGTCCATCCCACACCACTGTCCATCCCACACCACTGACCATCACACACCACTATCCATCACACACCACTGTCCATCACACACTACTGACCATCTCATACCACTGTCCACCCAACATAACTGACCATCACACATCACTGTCCATCCAACATCACTGTCCTTCACACACCACTGTCCATCACACACCACTGTCCATCACACACTACTGACCTTCCCACACCACCGATAATCACACATCAATGTCCATCACACACCACTGACCATCTCATACCACTGTCGGCCACACACCACTGTCCTTCACACACCAATGTCCATCACACATCACTGTCCATCACATACCACTGTCCATCACACACCACTGACAGTCACAGACCACTGTCCATCCAACATCACTGACCATCACACATCACTTTCCATCACAAACCACTAACCATCTCATACTACTGTCCATCACACACCACTGTACATCCAACATCCCTGACCATCACACAACACTGAACACACACCACTGTCCATCACACATCACTGGCCATCACACACCACTATCCATCACACACCACTGACCGTCACAGACCACTGTCCATCCAACATCACTGACCATCACACATCACTTTCCATCACAAACCACTAACCATCTCATACTACTGTCCATCACAGACCACTATCCATCCAACATCACTGACCATCACACATCACTGACCATCTCAATCCACTGTACATCGCACACCACAGGCCATCTCATACCACTGATCATCTCATACCAGTGTCCATCCAACATCACTAACCATCACACACCACTGTCCATTCTACATCACTGAGCATCACACACCACTGTCCATCACACACCACTGACCATCACACACCACTGTCCATCCAACATCACTGACCATCACACACCACTGTCCATCCAACATCATTGTCCATCACACACTACTGTCCATCACACACCGCTGTCCATCCAACATCACTGTCCATCCCACACCACTGTCCATCCAACATCACTGTCCATCACACACCACTGTCCATCACACACCACTGTCCATCACACACCACTGACCATCACACACTACTGTCCATCACACAACACTATCCATCACACACCACTGTCCATCACACACTACTATCCATCCAACGTCACTGACCATCACTCACCACTGACCATCACACATCACTGTCCATCCAACATCACTGTCCATCACACACCACTGACCTTCCCACACCACCGATCATCACACATCAATGTCCATCACACACCACTGTCCATCACACACTACTATCCATCCAACGTCACTGACCATCACTCACCACTGACCATCACACATCACTGTCCATCCAACATCACTGTCCATCACACACCACTGACCTTCCCACACCACCGATCATTACACATCACTGTCCTTCACACACCACTGTCCATCACACACCACTGTCCATCACACACCACTGACCTTCCCACACCACCGATCATCACACATCAATGTCCATCACACACCACTGTCCATCCAACATCACTGTCCATCCCACACCACTGTACATCACACACCACTGTCCATCCCACACCACTGTCCAGCACTCACCACTGTCCATCCCACACCACTGTCCATCAGACATCATTGTCCATCCCACACCACTGTCCATCACACACCACTGTCCATCACACACCACTGTACTTCACACACCAATGTCCATCACACATCACTGTCCATCTCACACCACTGTCCATCACACACCACTGTCCATCACACACTACTGACCTTACCACACCACCGATAATCACGCATCAATGTCCATCACACACCACTGACCATCT
Organism: Scyliorhinus torazame; assembly: GCF_047496885.1. Lineage (NCBI taxonomy): Eukaryota > Metazoa > Chordata > Chondrichthyes > Carcharhiniformes > Scyliorhinidae > Scyliorhinus > Scyliorhinus torazame. Next base: position 178,652,455 of record NC_092720.1, on the reverse strand, counting down.
CATACCACTGTCCGCCACACACCACTGTCCTTCACACACCAATGCCATCACACATCACTGTCCATCACATACCACTGTCCACCACACACCACTGACCATCACAGACCATGTCCATCCAACATCACTGACCATCACACATCACTTTCCATCACAAACCACTAACCATCTCATACTACTGTCCATCACACACCACTGTACATCCAACATCCCTGACCATCACACAACACTGAACATCACACACCACTGTCCATCACACATCACTGGCCATCACACACCACTATCCATCCAACGTCACTGACCATTACACATCACTGACCATCTCAATCCACTGTACATCGCACACCACAGGCCATCTCATACCACTGATCATCTCATACCAGTGTCCATCCAACATCACTAACCATCACACACCACTGTCCATTCTACATCACTGACCATCACACACCACTGTCCATCACACACCACTGACCATCACTCACCACTGACCATCACACATCACTGTCCATCCAACATCACTGTCCTTCACACACCACTGACCTTCCCACACCACCGATCATCACACATCAATGTCCATCACACACCACTGTCCATCCAACATCACTGTCCATCCCACACCACTGTACATCACACACCACTGTCCATCACACATCATTGTCCATCCCACACCACTGTCCATCACACACCACTGTCCATCACACACCACTGTACTTCACACACCAATGTCCATCACACATCACTGTCCATCTCACACCACTGTCCATCACACACCACTGACCATCAGACACCACTGTCCATCCAACATCACTGTCCATCACACATCACTGTCCATCACACAGACAACTGTTGAATCAACATCACTGACCATCACACATCACTGCCCATCACACAACACTGTCCATCACATACCACTGACCATCACACACCAGTGTCCATCACATACCACTGACCATCACACAGCACTGTTCATAACACACCACTGACCATCACACACCACTGTCCATCACACACCACTGTCCATCACATACCACTGTCCATCACACACCACTGTCCATCACACACCACTGACTATCATTTACTAATGTCCCTCACACATCACTGTCCATCTCACACCACTGTCCATCACACACCACTGACCATCACACACCACTGTCCATCACACACCACTGTCCAACACACACCACTGTCCTTCACACACCAATGTCCATCACACATCACTGTCCATCTCACACCACTGTCCATCACACACCACTGACCATCAGACACCACTGTCCATCCAACATCTCTGTCCATCCCACACCACTGTCCATCACACACCACTGACTATCTCATACCACTGTCCATCGCACACCACTGACCATACAACATCACGGACCATCATACACCACTGTCCATCACATACCACTGTCCATCACACACCACTGACCATCACAGACCACTGTCCATCCAACATCACTGACCATCACACATCACTTTCCATCACAAACCACTAACCATCTCATACTACTGTCCATCACACACCACTGTTCATCTAACATCCCTGACCATCACACAACACTGACCATCACACACCACTGTCCATCACACACCACTGGCCATCACACACCACTGTCCATCCAACATCACTGACCATCACACATCACTGACCATCTCAATCCACTGTACACCGCACACCACTGGCCATCTCATACCACTGACCATCTCATACCAGTGTCCATCCAACATCACAAACCATCACATACCACTGTCCATTCTACATCACTGACCATCACACACCACTGTCCATCCAACATCACTGACCATCACACACCACTATCCATCACATATAACTGACCATCACACACCACTGACCATCACACACCACTGTCCATCCAACATCACTGACCATCACACACCACTGTCCATCCAACATCATCGTCCATCACACACTACTGTCCATCCAACATCCCTGTCCATTCACACCACTGTCCATCCAACATCACTGTCCATCACACACCTCTGTCCATCACACACCACTGTCCATCACACACCACGGCCCATCACACACCACTGTCCATCACACACCACTGACCATCACACACCACTGTCCATCACACACCACTGACCATCACACACCACTGTCCATCCAACGTCACTGACCATTACTCACAACTGACCATCAGACACCACTGTCCATCACACAACACTGTCCATCACACAACACTGTCCATTACACACCACGGCCCATCACACACCACTGTCCATCACACACCACTGACCATCACACACCACTGTCCATCACACACCACTATCCATCCAACGTCACTGTCCATCACACACCACTGTCCATCACACACCACTGACCATCACACACCACTATCCATCACACACCACTATCCATCACACACCACTGACCATCACACACTACTGTCCATCACACACCACTGCCCATCACACACCACTGACCATCACACACCACTATCCATCACACACCACTGTCCATCACACACCACTGTCCAGCACACCACTATCCATCCCACACCACTGTCCTTCACACACTCGTGCCCATCACACATCACTGTCCATCTCACACCACTGTCCATCCAACATAACTGACCATCACACATCACTGTCCATCCAACATCACTGTCCTTCACACACCACTGTCCATCAGACACCACTGTCCATCACACACCACTTCCATTACACACCACTGTCCATCCAACAAAACTGACCATCACACTTCACTGTCCATCCAACATCACTGTCCTTCACACACCACTGTCCATCACACACCACTGCCCATCACACACCACTGACCTTCCCACACCACTGTCCATTACACAACACTGTCCATCCAACATCACTGTCCATCACACACCACTGACCATCACACACCACTATCCATCACACACCACTGTCCATCACACACTACTGACCATCTCATACCACTGTCCACCCAACATAACTGACCATCACACATCACTGTCCATCCAACATCACTGTCCTTCACACACCACTGTCCATCACACACTACTGACCTTCCCACACCACCGATAATCACACATCAATGTCCATCACACACCACTGACCATCTCATACCACTGTCCGCCACACACCACTGTCCATCACACACCACTGTCCATCACACACTACTGACCTTCCCACACCACCGATAATCACACATCAATGTCCATCACACACCACTGACCATCTCATACCACTGTCCGCCACACACCACTGTCCTTCACACACCAATGTCCATCACACATCACTGTCCATCACATACTACTGTCCATCACACACCACTGACCATCACAGACCACTGTCCATCCAACATCACTGACCATCACACATCACTTTCCATCACAAACCACTAACCAACTCATACTACTGTCCATCACACACCACTGTACATCCAACATCCCCGACCATCACACAACACTGACCATCACACACCACTGTCCATCACACATCACTGGCCATCACACACCACTATCCATCCAACATCACTGACCATCACACATCACTGACCATCTCAATCCACTGTACATCCCACACCACAGGCCATCTCATACCACTGATCAACTCATACCAGTGTCCATCCAACATCACTAACCATCACACACCACTGTCCATTCTACATCACTGACCATCACACACCACTGTCCATCACACACCACTGACCATCACACACCACTGTCCATCCAACATCACTGACCATCACACACCACTGTCCATCCAACATCATTGTCCATCACACACTACTGTCCATCACACACCGCTGTCCATCCAACATCACTGTCCATCCCACACCACTGTCCATCCAACATCACTGTCCATCACACACCACTGTCCATCACACACCACTGTCCATCACACACCACTGACCATCACACACTACTGTCCATCACACAACACTATCCATCACACACCACTGTCCATCACACACCACTATCCATCCAACGTCACTGACCATCACTCACCACTGACCATCACACATCACTGTCCATCCAACATCACTGTCCTTCACATACCACTGTCCATCACACACCACTGTCCATCACACACCACTGACCTTCCCACACCACCGATCATCACACATCAATGTCCATCTGACACCACTGTCCATCCAACATCACTGTCCATCCCACACCACTGTACATCACACACCACTGTCCATCATACATCATTGTCCATCCCACACCACTGTCCATCACACACCACTGTCCATCACACACCACTGTACTTCACACACCAATGTCCATCACACATCACTGTCCATCTCACACCACTGTCCATCACACACCACTGTCCATCACACACTACTGACCTTCCCACACCACCGATAATCACACATCAATGTCCATCACACACCACTGACCATCTCATACCACTCTCCGCCACACACCACTGTCCTTCACACACCAATGTCCATCACACATTACTGTCCATCACATACCACTGTCCATCACACACCACTGACCATCACAGACCATGTCCATCCAACATCACTGACCATCACACATCACTTTCCATCACAAACCACTAACCATCTCATACTACTGTCCATCACACACCACTGTACATCCAACATCCCTGACCATCACACAACACTGAGCATCACACACCACTGTCCATCACACATCACTGACCATCACACATCACTTTCCATCACAAACCACTAACCATCTCATACTACTGTCCATCACACACCACTGTACATCCAACATCCCTGACCATCACACAACACTGACCATCACACACCACTGTCCATCACACATCACTGACCATCACACATCACTGACCATCTCAATCCACTGTACATCGCACACCACTGGCCATCTCATACCACTGATCACCTCATACCAGTGTCCATCCAACATCACTAACCATCACACACCACTGTCCATTCTACATCACTGACCATCACACACCACTGTCCATCACACACCACTGACCATCACACACCACTGTCCATCCAACATCACTGACCATCACACACCACTATCCATCACATATAACTGACCATCACACACCACTGACCATCACACACCACTGTCCATCCAACATCACTGACCATCACACACCACTGTCCATCCAACATCATCGTCCATCACACACTACTGTCCATCCAACATCCCTGTCCATTCACACCACTGTCCATCCAACATCACTGTCCATCACACACCTCTGTCCATCACACACCACTGTCCATCACACACCACGGCCCATCACACACCACTGTCCATCACACACCACTGACCATCACACACCACTGTCCATCACACACCACTGACCATCACACACCACTGTCCATCCAACGTCACTGACCATTACTCACAACTGACCATCAGACACCACTGTCCATCACACAACACTGTCCATCACACAACACTGTCCATTACACACCACGGCCCATCACACACCACTGTCCATCACACACCACTGACCATCACACACCACTGTCCATCACACACCACTATCCATCCAACGTCACTGTCCATCACACACCACTGTCCATCACACACCACTGACCATCACACACCACTATCCATCACACACCACTATCCATCACACACCACTGACCATCACACACTACTGTCCATCACACACCACTGCCCATCACACACCACTGACCATCACACACCACTATCCATCACACACCACTGTCCATCACACACCACTGTCCAGCACACCACTATCCATCCCACACCACTGTCCTTCACACACTCGTGCCCATCACACATCACTGTCCATCTCACACCACTGTCCATCCAACATAACTGACCATCACACATCACTGTCCATCCAACATCACTGTCCTTCACACACCACTGTCCATCAGACACCACTGTCCATCACACACCACTTCCATTACACACCACTGTCCATCCAACAAAACTGACCATCACACTTCACTGTCCATCCAACATCACTGTCCTTCACACACCACTGTCCATCACACACCACTGCCCATCACACACCACTGACCTTCCCACACCACTGTCCATTACACAACACTGTCCATCCAACATCACTGTCCATCACACACCACTGACCATCACACACCACTATCCATCACACACCACTGTCCATCACACACTACTGACCATCTCATACCACTGTCCACCCAACATAACTGACCATCACACATCACTGTCCATCCAACATCACTGTCCTTCACACACCACTGTCCATCACACACTACTGACCTTCCCACACCACCGATAATCACACATCAATGTCCATCACACACCACTGACCATCTCATACCACTGTCCGCCACACACCACTGTCCATCACACACCACTGTCCATCACACACTACTGACCTTCCCACACCACCGATAATCACACATCAATGTCCATCACACACCACTGACCATCTCATACCACTGTCCGCCACACACCACTGTCCTTCACACACCAATGTCCATCACACATCACTGTCCATCACATACTACTGTCCATCACACACCACTGACCATCACAGACCACTGTCCATCCAACATCACTGACCAGCACACATCACTTTCCATCACAAACCACTAACCAACTCATACTACTGTCCATCACACACCACTGTACATCCAACATCCCCGACCATCACACAACACTGACCATCACACACCACTGTCCATCACACATCACTGGCCATCACACACCACTATCCATCCAACATCACTGACCATCACACATCACTGACCATCTCAATCCACTGTACATCCCACACCACAGGCCATCTCATACCACTGATCAACTCATACCAGTGTCCATCCAACATCACTAACCATCACACACCACTGTCCATTCTACATCACTGACCATCACACACCACTGTCCATCACACACCACTGACCATCACACACCACTGTCCATCCAACATCACTGACCATCACACACCACTGTCCATCCAACATCATTGTCCATCACACACTACTGTCCATCACACACCGCTGTCCATCCAACATCACTGTCCATCCCACACCACTGTCCATCCAACATCACTGTCCATCACACACCACTGTCCATCACACACCACTGTCCATCACACACCACTGACCATCACACACTACTGTCCATCACACAACACTATCCATCACACACCACTGTCCATCACACACCACTATCCATCCAACGTCACTGACCATCACTCACCACTGACCATCACACATCACTGTCCATCCAACATCACTGTCCTTCACATACCACTGTCCATCACACACCACTGTCCATCACACACCACTGACCTTCCCACACCACCGATCATCACACATCAATGTCCATCTGACACCACTGTCCATCCAACATCACTGTCCATCCCACACCACTGTACATCACACACCACTGTCCATCATACATCATTGTCCATCCCACACCACTGTCCATCACACACCACTGTCCATCACACACCACTGTACTTCACACACCAATGTCCATCACACATCACTGTCCATCTCACACCACTGTCCATCACACACCACTGTCCATCACACACTACTGACCTTCCCACACCACCGATAATCACACATCAATGTCCATCACACACCACTGACCATCTCATACCACTCTCCGCCACACACCACTGTCCTTCACACACCAATGTCCATCACACATTACTGTCCATCACATACCACTGTCCATCACACACCACTGACCATCACAGACCATGTCCATCCAACATCACTGACCATCACACATCACTTTCCATCACAAACCACTAACCATCTCATACTACTGTCCATCACACACCACTGTACATCCAACATCCCTGACCATCACACAACACTGAGCATCACACACCACTGTCCATCACACATCACTGACCATCACACATCACTTTCCATCACAAACCACTAACCATCTCATACTACTGTCCATCACACACCACTGTACATCCAACATCCCTGACCATCACACAACACTGACCATCACACACCACTGTCCATCACACATCACTGACCATCACACATCACTGACCATCTCAATCCACTGTACATCGCACACCACTGGCCATCTCATACCACTGATCACCTCATACCAGTGTCCATCCAACATCACTAACCATCACACACCACTGTCCATTCTACATCACTGACCATCACACACCACTGTCCATCACACACCACTGACCATCACACACCACTGTCCATCCAACATCACTGACCATCACACATCACTGTCCATCCAACATCATTGTCCATCACACGCTACTGTCCATCACACACCGCTGTCCATCCAACATCACTGTCCATCGCACACCACTGTCCATCCAACATCACTGTCCATCACACACCACTGTCCATCACACACCACTGTCCATCAGACACCACTGACCATCACACACCACTGTCCATCACACACCACTATCCATCACACACCACTGTCCATCACACACCACTATCCATCCAACGTCACTGACCATCACTCACCACTGACCATCACACATCACTGTCCATCCAACATCACTGTCCTTCACACACCACTGTCCATCACACACCACTGTCCATCACACACCACTGACCTTCCCACACCACCGATCATCACACATCAATGTCCATCACACACCACTGTCCATCCAACATCACTGTCCATCCCACACCACTGTACATCACACACCACTGTCCATCACACATCATTGTCCATCCCACACCACTGTCCATCACACACCACTGTCCATCACACACCACTGTACTTCACACACCAATGTCCATCACGCATCACTGTCCATCTCACACCACTGTCCATCACACACCACTGACCATCAGACACCACTGTCCATCCAACATCACTGTCCATCACACATCACTGTCCATCACACAGACAACTGTCGAATCAACATCACTGACCATCACACATCACTGTCCATCACACACCACTGACCATCAGACACCACTGTCCATCCAACATCTCTGTCCATCCCACACCACTGTCCATCACACACCACTGACTATCTCATACCACTGTCCATCACACACCACTGACCATACAGCATCACGGACCATCAGACACCACTGTCCATCACATACCACTGTCCATCACACACCACTGACCATCACAGACCACTGTCCATCCAACATCACTGACCATCACACATCACTTTCCATCACAAACCACTAACCATCTCATACTACTGTCCATCACACTCCACTGTACATCTAACATCCCTGACCATCACACAACACTGACCATCACACACCACTGTCCATCACACACCACTGGCCATCACACACCACTGTCCATCCAACATCACTGACCATCACACATCACTGACCATCTCAATCCACTGTACACCGCACACCACTGGCCATCTCATACCACTGACCATCTCATACCAGTGTCCATCCAACATCACTAACCATCACACACCACTGTCCATTCTACATCATTGACCATCACACACCACTGTCCATCACACACCACTAACCATCTCATACCAGTGTCCATCCAACATCACTGTCCATCCCTCACCACTGTCCATCCAACATCACTAACCATCACACACCACTGTCCATCACACACCACTAACCATCTCATACCAGTGTCCATCCAACATCACTGTCCATCACACATCACTGTCCATCACACAGACAACTGTCGAATCAACATCACTGACCATCACACATCACTGCCCATCACACAGCACTGTCCATCACATACCACTGACCATCACACACCAGTGTCCATCACATACCACTGACCATCACACAGCACTGTTCATAACACACCACTGACCATCACACACCACTGTCCATCACACACCACTGTCCATCACAGACCACTGTCCATCACACACCACTGTCCATCACACACCACTGACTATCTCATACCAATGCCCCTCACACATCACTGTCCATCTCACACCACTGTCCATCACACACCACTGACCATCACACACCACTGTCCATCACACACCACTGTCCACCACACACCACTGTCCTTCACACACCAATGTCCATCACACATCACTGTCCATCTCACACCACTGTCCATCACACACCACTGACCATCAGACACCACTGTCCATCACACACCACTGACTATCTCATACCACTGTCCATCACACACCACTGACCATACAGCATCACGGACCATCAGACACCACTGTCCATCACATACCACTGTCCATCACACACCACTGACCATCACAGACCACTGTCCATCCAACATCACTGACCATCACACATCACTTTCCATCACAAACCACTAACCATCTCATACTACTGTCCATCACACTCCACTGTACATCTAACATCCCTGACCATCACACAACACTGACCATCACACACCACTGTCCATCACACACCACTGGCCATCACACACCACTGTCCATCCAACATCACTGACCATCACACATCACTGACCATCTCAATCCACTGTACACCGCACACCACTGGCCATCTCATACCACTGACCAACTCATACCAGTGTCCATCCAACATCACTAACCATCACACACCACTGTCCATTCTACATCATTGACCATCACACACCACTGTCCATCACACACCACTAACCATCTCATACCAGTGTCCATCCAACATCACTGTCCATCCCTCACCACTGTCCATCCAACATCACTAACCATCACACACCACTGTCCATCCAACATCACTGTCCATCACACACCACTATCCATCACATATCACTGACCATCACACACCACTGACCATCACACACCACTGTCCATCCAACATCACTGACCATCACACACCACTGTCCATCCAACATCACTGTCCATCCCACACCACTGTCCATCCCACACCATTGTCCATCCCACACCACTGTCCATCTCACACCACTGTCCATCACACACCACTGACCATCCCACACCACTGTCCATCACAGACCACTGTCCATCACACACCACTGACCATCACACACCACTGTCCATCACACACCACTGTCCATCAGACACCACTGTCCATCACACACCACTGTCCATCCCACACCACTGTCCATCACAGACCACTGTCCATCTCACACCACTGTCCATCACACACCACTGACCATCCCACACCACTGTCCATCACAGACCACTGTCCATCACACACCACTGACCATCACACACCACTGTCCATCACACACCACTGTCCATCACACACCACTGTCCATCACACACCACTGTCCATCCCACACCACTGTCCATCACACACCATTGTCCATCCCACACCACTGTCCATCACACACCACTGTCCTTCCAACATCACTGTCCATCCCACACCACTGTCCATCAGACACCACTGTCCATCCCACACCACTGTCCATCCCACACCACTGTCCATCTCACACCACTGTCCATCAGACACCACTGTCCATCCCACACCACTGTCCATCCCACACCACTGTCCATCCCACACCACTGTCCATCACACACCACTGTCCATCACACACCACTGTCCATCAAACACCACTGTCCATCCCACACCACTGTCCATCATACACCACTGTCCATCACACACCACTGTCCATCATACACCACTGTCCATCACACACCACTGTTCATCACACACCACTGTCTATCACACACCACTGTCCATCACACACCACTGTCCATCACACACCACTGACCATCACACACCACTGTCCATCATACACCACTGTCCATCACACACCACTGTCCATCACACACCACTGTCCATCACACACCACTTTCCATTACACACCACTGACCATCACACATCACTGTCCATCCAACATCACTGTTCTTCACAAGCCACTGTCCATCACACATCACTGACCATGACACACCACTGTCTACCACACACCACTGACCATCTCATACCACTGTCCATCCAACATCACTGTCCATCACACACCACTATCCATCACACACCACTGTCCATCACACACCACTGCCCATCACACACCACTATCCATCACACACTTCTGTCCATCACACACCACTGCTCATCCCACACTACTGACCATTACACACCACTGACCATCGCACACCACTGACCATCCCACACCACTGACCATCACACACCACTGACCATTACACACTACTGACCATCACACACCACTGTCCTTCACACACCACTGTCCATCACACACCACTGTCCATCACACACCGCTGACTATCACACACCTCCAGAGTATCCCAATACTCAAGAGTATTGAAAGTCAGAGAGATCTAGGTGTACAGGTCCAGAGGTCACTGAAAGGGGCAACACAGGTGGAGAAGGTAGTCAAGAAGGCATACGGCATGCTTGCCTTAATTGGCCGGGACATTGAGTATAAAAATTGGCAAATCATGTTGCAGCTGAATAGAACCTTAGTTAGGCCACACTTGGAGTACAATGTTCAATTCTGGTCGCCACACTACCAGAAGGATGTGGAGGCTTTAGAGAGGGTGCAGAAGAGATGTTGCCTGGTATGGAGGGCATTAACTATGAGGAGAGGTTGAATAAACTTGGTTTGTTCTCACTGGAACGACGGAGGTTGAGGGGCGACCTGCTAGAGGGCTACAAAATTATGAGCGTATAGACAGGGTGGATAGTCAGAGGCTTTTTCCCAGGGTAGAGGTGTCAATTACCAGGGGGGCATTGGTTTAAGGTGCGAGGACCAAGGTTTAGAGTAGATGTACGAGGCAAGTTTTCTACACAGAGAGTAGTGGGTGCCTGGAACTCGCTGCCGGAGGAGGTGGTGGAAGCAGGGACGATAGTGACGTTTAAGGGGCATCTTGACAAATACATGAATTGGATGGGGATAGAGGGATACGGACCCCAGACGTCTAGAAGATTTTAGTTTAGACGGGCAGCATGGTCGGCACAGGCTTGGATGGCCGAATGACCTTTTCCTGTGGTGTACTTTTCTTTGTTCTTTGTTCTTTGTTCACATCACTGACCATCAGACATCACTGACCAACCCAAGCCATGACCATCCCACTCCCCATACTACGATTCACCACTGGCCATCCCACACCACACAACTGACTATTACACAGCACCATCACCACTGGCCATCCCACACCACTGGCCATCCCACATCACTGGCCATCCAGCAGCACTGACCATCCGGCAGCACTGACCATCCAGCAGCACTGACCATCCGGCAGCACTGACCATCCGGCAGCACTGACCATTCCACACCACTGGCCATTCGGCAGCACTGGCCATTCCACACCACTGACCATCCGGCAGCACTGACCATCCCACACCACTGGCCATTCGGCAGCACTGGCCATCCGGCAGCACCGACCATCCGGCAGCACTGGCCATCCGGCAGCACTGACCATTCCACACCACTGAACATCCGGCAGCACTGACCATCCGGCAGCACTGACCATCCCACACCACTGGCCATTCGGCAGCACTGGCCATTCCACACCACTGACCATCCGGCAGCACTGACCATCCCACACCACTGGCCATTCGGCAGCACTGGCCATCCCGCAGCACCGACCATCCGGCAGCACTGACCATCCGGCAGCACTGACCATTCGACACCACTGACCATCCGGCAGCACTGACCATCCGGCAGCACTGACCATCCGGCAGCACTGACCATCCGGCAGCACTGACCATCCGGCAGCACTGACCATTCCACACCACTGAACATCCGGCAGCACTGACCATCCGGCAGCACTGACCATCTGACAGCACTGACCATCCGGCAGCCCTGACCATCCGGCAGCACTGACCATCCGGCAGCACTGACCATCCGGCAGCACTGACCATCCGGCAGCACTGACCATCCGGCAGCACTGGCCATTCCACACCACTGACCATTCGACACCACTGACCATCCGGCAGCACTGACCATCCGGCAGCACTGACCATCCGGCAGCACTGACCATCCGGCAGCACTGACCATCCGGCAGCACTGACCATCCGGCAGCACTGACCATCCGGCCGCACTGACCATCCGGCAGCACAGACCATCAGGCAGCACTGACCATCCGGCAGCACTGACCATCCGGCAGCACTGACCATCCGGCAGCACTGACCATCCGGCAGCTCTGACCATTCGGCAGCACTGACCATCCGGCAGCACTGACCATCCGGCAGCACTGACCATTCAACACCACCGACCATCCGGCAGCTCTGACCATCCGGCAGCACTGACCATCCGGCAGCACTGACCATTCGGCAGCACTGACCATCCGGCAGCACTGACCATCCGGCAGCACTGACCATCCGGCAGCACTGACCATCCGGCAGCACTGGTCATTCCACACCACTGACCATCCGGCAGCACTGACCATTCGGGAGCACTGACCAATCCACACCACTGACCATCCGGCAGCACTGACCATCCGGCAGCACTGATCATCCGGCAGCACTGACCATTCCACACCACTGACCATTCGACACCACTGACCATCCGGCAGCACTGACCATCCGGCAGCACTGACCATCCGGCAGCACTGACCATCCGGCAGCACTGACCATCCGGCAGCACTGACCATTCCACACCACTGACCATTCGACACCACTGACCATCCGGCAGCACTGGCCATTCCACACCACTGACCATTCGACACCACTGACCATCCGGCAGCACTGGCCATTCCACACCACTGAACATCCGGCAGCACTGACCATCCGGCAGCACTGACCAACCGGCAGCACTGACCATCCGGCAGCACTGACCATCCGGCAGCACTGACCATCCGGCCGCACTGACCATCCGGCCGCACTGGCCAACCGTCAGCACTGACCATCCAGCAGCACTGACCATCCCGCAGCACTGACCATCCCGCAGCACTGACCATCCGGCAGCACTGACCATCTGGCAGCACTGACCATCCGACAGCACTGACCATCCGGCAGCTCTGACCATTCGGCAGCACTGACCATCCGGCAGCTCTGACCATCCTGCAGCACTGACCATCCGGCAGCACTGACCGTCCAGCAGCACTGATCATCCGGCAGCACTGACCATCCGGCAGCACTGACCATCTGGCAGCACTGACCATCCGGCAGCACTGACCATCCGGCAGCACTGACCATCCGGCAGCACTGACCATCCAGCAGCACTGACCATCCAGCAACACTGACCATCCAGCAGCACTGACCAATCCACACCACTGACCACCCGGCAGCACTGACCATCCAGCAGCACTGACCATCCGGCAGTACTGACCATCCGGCAGCACTGAGCATCCGGCAGCACTGACCATCCGGCAGCACTGACCATCCGGCAGCACTGACCATCCAGCAGCACTGACCATCCGGCAGCACTGACCATTCGACATCACCGACCATCCGGCAGCACTGACCATCCAGCAGCACTGAGCATCCGGCAGCACTGACCATCCGGCAGCACTGACCATCCAGCAGCACAGACCATCCAGCAGCACTGACCACCCGGCAGCACTGACCATCCAGCAGCTCTGACCATCCGGCAGCAATGACCATCTGGCAGCACTGACCATCCGGCAGCACTGACCATCCGGCAGCACTGACCATCCGGCAGCACTGACCATCCGGCAGCACTGACCATTCCACACCACCGACCATCCAGCAGCTCTGACCATCCGGCAGCAATGACCATCTGGCAGCACTGACCATCCGGCAGCACTGACCATCCGGCAGCACTGACCGTCCAGCAGCACTGACCATCCGGCAGCACTGACCATCCGGCAGCACTGACCATCCGGCAGCACTGACCGTCCAGCAGCACTGACCATCCGGCAGCACTGACCATCCGGCAGCACTCACCATTCCACACCACTGACCATCTGACAGCACTGACCATCTGAAAGCACTGACCAATCGGCAGCACTGACCATCCGGCAGCACTGACCATCCGGCAGCACTGACCATTCGACACCACTGACCATCTGGCAACACTGACCATCCGGCAGCACTGGCCATCCGGCAGCACTGACCATCCGGCAGCACTGACCATCCGGCAGCACTGACCATTCCACACCACTGACCATCTGGCAACACTGACCATCCGGCAGCACTGACCATTCCACACCACTGACCATCTGGCAACACTGACCATCTGGCAACACTGACCATCTGACAGCACTGACCAATCGGCAGCACTGACCATCCGGCAGCCCTGATCATCCGGCAGCACTGGCCATTCCACTCCACTGACCATTCGGCAGCACTGACCATCCGGCAGCACTGACCATTCGACACCACCGACCATCCGGCAGCCCTGACCATCCGGCAGCACTGACCATTCGGCAGCACTGACCATCCGGCAGCACTGACCATCCGACAGCACTGACCATCCGGCAGCACTGACCATCCGGCAGCACTGACCATCCGGCAGCACTGACCATCCGGCAGCACTGACCATTCCACACCACTGACCATCCGGCAGCACTGACCATCCGGCAGCACTGACCATCCGGCAGCACTGACCATCCGGCAGCACTGACCATCCGGCAGCACTGACCATTCCACACCACTGAACATCCGGCAGCACTGACCATCCGGCAGCACTGACCATTCCACACCACTGAACATCCGGCAGCACTGACCGTCCAGCAGCACCGACTATCCGGCAGCACAGACCATCCGGCAGCTCTGACCATCCGGCAGCACTGACCATCCCGCAGCACTGACCGTCCAGCAGCACTGACCGTCCAGCAGCACTGACCATCCGGCAGCACTGACCATCCGGCAGCACTGACCATCCGGCAGCACTGACCAACCGGCAGCACTGACCATCCGGCAGCACTGACCAATCCACACCACTGACCACCCGGCAGCACTGACCATCCGGCAGTACTGACCATCCGGCAGCACTGACCATCCGACAGCACTGACCATCCGGCAGCACTGACCATCCGGCAGCACTGACCAATCCACACCACTGACCACCCGGCAGCACTGACCATCCGGCAGTACTGACCATCCGGCAGCACTGACCATCCGGCAGTACTGACCATCCGGCAGCACTGACCATCCGACAGCACTGACCATCCAGCAGCACTGACCATCCGGCAGCACTGACCATTCGACATCACCGACCATCCGGCAGCACTGACCATCCGGCAGCACAGACCATCCGGCAGCACTGACCATCCGGCAGCACTGACCATTCCACACCACTGACCATCTAGCAGCACCGACCATCCGGCAGCACTGACCATTCCACACCACTGACCATCTGGCAACACTGACCATCCGGCAGCACTGACCATTCCACACCACTGACCATCTGGCAACACTGACCATCCGGCAGCACTCACCATCCAGCAACACTGACCATCTGGCAGCACTGACCATTCCACTCCACTGACCATCCGGCAGCACTGACCATTCCACTCCACTGACCATCCGGCAGCACTGACCATTCAACATCACCGACCATCCAGCAGCACTGACCATCCAGCAGCACTGACCATCCGGCAGCACTGACCGTCCAGCAGCACTGACCATCCAGCAGCACTGACCATCCGGCAGCACTGACCATTCGACATCACCGACCATCCAGCAACACTGACCATCCGACAGCACTGACCATCCGGCAGCACTGACCATCCGGCAGCACTGACCATCCCGCAGCACTGACCATCCGGCAGCACTGACCAATCCACACCACTGACCATCCGGCAGCACTGACCATCCAGCAGCACTGACCATCCGGCAGTACTGACCATCCGGCAGCACTGACCATCCAGCAGCACTGACCATCCGGCAGCAATGACCATCTGGCAGCACTGACCATCCGGCAGCACTGACAATCTGGCAGCACTGACCATTCGGCAGCACTGACCATCCGGCAGCCCTGACCATCCGGCAGCACTGACCATCTGACAGCCCTGACCATCCGGTAGCACTGACCATCCGGCAGCACTGACCATCCGGCAGTACTGACCATCCAGCAGCACTGACCATCCAGCGGCTCTGACCATCCGTCAGCACCGACCATCCGGCAGCACTGACCATCCGGCAGCACTGACCATCCGGCAGCACTGACCATCCGGCAGTACTGACCATTCCACACCACTGACCATCCGGCAGCACTGACCATTCCACACCACTGACCATCCGGCAGCACTGACCATCTGGCAGCACTGACCATCCAGCATCACTGACCATCTGGCAGCACTGACCATCCAGCATCACTGACCATCCGGCAGCACTGACCATCCGGCAGCACTGACCATTCCACACCACCAACCATCCGGCAGCACTGAACATTCCACACCACTTACCATTTGGCAGCACGGACCATCCGGCAGCACTGACCATCCGGCAGCACTGACCATCCGGCAGCACTAACCATCCGGCAGCACTGACCATCTTGCAGCACTGACCTTCCGGCAGCACTGACCATCTGGCCGCACTGACCATCCGGCAGAACTGACCATCCGGCAGCTCTGACCATCAGGCAGCACTGACCATCCGGCCGCACTGACCATCCGGCCGCACTGACCATCCGGCCGCACTGACCATCCGGCAGCACTGACCATCAGGCAGCACTGACCATCCGGCAGAACTGACCATCCGGCCGCACTGACCATCCGGCCGCACTAACCATCCGGCAGAACTGACCATCTGGCCGCACTGACCATCCGGCAGAACTGACCATCCGGCCGCACTGACCATCCGGCCGCACTGATCATCCGGCAGCACTGACCATCTGGCCGCACTGACCATCCGGCAGAACTGACCATCCGGCAGCTCTGACCATCAGGCAGCACTGACCATTCGGCCGCACTGACCATCCGGCCGCACTGACCATCCGGCCGCACTGACCATCCGGCAGCACTGACCATCCGGCAGAACTGACCATCCGGCCGCACTGACCATCCGGCCGCACTGACCATCCGGCCGCACTGACCATCCGGCAGCACTGACCATCCGGCAGCACTGACCATGAGGCAGCACTGACCATCCGGCAGCACTGACCATCCGGCCGCACTGATCATTACCAACAGTGACAAGTTGCACACCCTGACCATCTCCTACTGACATGAATCTAATTGTCGCCCCTTTGCAAGCAATGGCGTCTCTTCACTGAATCCCCCACTATCAGCATCCTAGGGTTTGCCATTGACTGGAAACTGATCGGGGCCAGTCATATAAATACTGTGGCTACAAGAGCAGGTCAGAGTCTGGGAATGCTGCGATGAGTCACTCAACCCCTCACTCCCCAAAGCCTGTCCAGTATCTACAAGCCGCAAGTCAGGAGTGTGATGCATAAGTGTTCTCTTGCCTGGATGTGTGTAGCTCTGAAACACTCTAGAAGTTCAAAGCCATCCAGGAAAAAGCTGCCCCAGTGGATTGATCATCCTTCCACAAGCCTTTACCCCCTTCACCACCAACACACAGCAGCAGCATCTACAAGGTGCATTGCAGCAATCCACCAAGGCTCCTCAGGCATCACCTTCCAAACATCTGGAAAGTCAAGGATAGCAGACACGTGGGAACACTACAACTGGACGTTCCCCTCCAAGCCACTCACCATCCTGACCTGGAAATCCATCCACATCACTTCACTGCTGGTGGGTCAAATTCCTGGAGCTCCCTCTCTAATAGCACCGTCGTGTAGCCACTCCAAATGGACTGCAGCGGTTCAAGAAGGCAGCTCACTACCGCCTTCTCAAGAGACAACAAAAGCTGGGCCTAGCCAGCAGCACAGGCATCCCGTGAGTGATGAAAAAATTAATTCCGCCCCACTATCCTTCCCCCACCATTGTCTGTCCCAAGTACTGACCATCTCTCACTGCCTCTCTACGTCAGTTACTCTATGTAGTGTCCTTTTCGCTTCTCCAAGTGTCAATGATTTTCTCATTTTCTCAGTGAAAGGAAACAAAATTCGCTGTTGCAAATGAACATGAGGTTGGCCCTGTTCATTTCCTAACGAGTGTTGTTGTTACTTGGCAGATTCCTCTCACTCACTCAATTCAGGAAGAAGATTCATCTTAGCTTTCCTCCAAAATTACGACAAGACAGCTGCTCTCACCATGTACTTTTTCACTTATGACAGACCAGCAGTTGTGAATGTTTTTATACCTGACCCACCTTATAATCGCTCCGTATCCATTCGAGCTAACAGCACAGCCACTATGACTCTGAATTCCACCCACATGTTGTCAGGGAACCAAATTGCAACAAAGACGATAACTGTTACATCAGATGAAGACATCTCCCTTGTTGGGCTCAATGGAAGATCGAAGACGTACGACACATTTTTAACTTTGCCCTTCATCAATTTGGGAACAAAGTATTATATCATAACATATACCGTGGGCAGTCAGTACAACGTCAAACAATTTGCCATTGCTAACAGCAATGAAGACGTGTTGATCACCATCACTGTTTCGGGAGCTCTGTTCTTCAATGGGACCCAGTACACTGACAAGGAAAGCTTAACCTTTGCAATGGACCCGTACGAGGTTGTTCAGTTTCAGAGTGACAAGGACTTGACAGGCACAAAGGTCGAGTCCACAAGGCCCGTGGCTGTTTTCAGTGGAGACCAATGTATATCCATCCCCCCGAATAATTGTGACCATATCAGTGAAATTCTATATCCGGTCGACAAGTGGTCTGATATGTTTGTCATTTTCCCCTTTATGACGAAGACGAAGAGGGACATCATCACGATTGTCTCTTCTGAGAACGATACCAAGGTGAATATTCACACAGCGGAAGAGAATTGGCAAATGCTGCTTCATGAAGGAGGTCACGTTAACATCACTGTGAATGGTGGAATGATCATAAACTCAACCAAACCGATCATGGTCATTTACCTGTTTACAGGGGGCAGCAACTCAATGGTTTCAACCTTTGACCCCTTCCTATTGACCGTGATACCAACTGTCTTTTTCAGCAATTACTTTGTATTTGTGACAATGGATAGTTTATACAACTACATCCTGGTCATTTCGTCAAGAGCAAATGCTGCCGGGATTATGTTAGACGGGATGTCTTTGAACACGTATCCCTTAGAAGTTTCAACCTTCGGTGGCTTCACTGCCAGCAAAATCTTTGTGGGCAGAAGTGGAGGGCGTCACGTTATCTCTCATGTCTCGGCTCACTTCGCTATCTACATCTATGGGATTGGACGAGCGGAGTCGTATGGATACCCAATGGGCAACAGACCACCTGCCATAAGTAAGTTTTCGGTCAACGGCGTTCTTCCTTTTGGGGGTGGGCTGACGGTGCAATGTTGGGTGAGCAACCTTGTCTCTCAAAGATAGGCTCCATGAACAGGGGTTCAAATCCCATTGTGGGAGTTGGTGGAATTGGAATTGCTTTGAAAGAAAGGGCAGAGGCGCCAGGCGGGGTGGTGGGGTGGTGGGGGGGGGGGTGGGACGGTGGTGGTGGGGGGGGGGGGGGGCGCGCGTAGCAGAGTGAGGGAAAGAAAGCACAAGCTGAAGGTTAGGAAGCAATGAGGCTTTAGAACGGTATCAGTACTCAAACTACTGCCTACAGGTTGGCCTCAAACTTAAGTCATGCTTGCAGATGAGGTCAAACAAGAAAACCGGCCAAAGCCTTCATGTAGCCCCCCCCACATCTCCCCAATTCTGTCACACAATCAGACCAGCTCCCATCATGCCTCGCTGTGGAACATAGCAAATGGCTGACTAGACCTCACTGCTGATAAGTCGCACTGTGGGCCACATCACACTGCTGACCATACAGGATGGCGGGGGGGGGGGGGGTAGGATTTGAGAAGGCTACGAGGCTAGGGAAAGGTGGAGATGTGGTTTATTTAATGAAGAAGGTATTGCTACAACAGAGAGGGATGACTTAAATTCAGGAAGTCAGGATGGTGCAGGAGCAATTTGTGAAGGGATAGTATTGTGATTTCCAACCAGACCCCAACAGTGGCTAGGATATTGGACCGAAAACGCCAATATTTTATTTTATTTTTTTAAGACTTTGTAGAAAGATCGATCCGCCCCAGGAGCGATTGCATGAAGAAATAGGCCTTTATTATTTTAAAACCATACTTTATTATAGCTCCAATATTAAACTTTAAAACTTTGAACCTGAAAAGAATTGTTTGGAAGTACACCTTAAACCGACTAGTCAATGTTGAGTTAAACATCAAGTAAATACACGTATAGCTGTCAATCCAGTTTAAACAAGCAAGGCCTAAAATGATATTTGCATTACAAAGCAAATCCTGAATCATGTGAGAACCCCTTTAGACTTTAGCTCGATGTATTCAAATGGCTGCTTCAACCTTGTCTCGAATCAAGACTGCCCCGTGTTTTAAATATTATCACTTTTAAAACTATCTCACTGGGAAAGAAAACTGCCTCCCTGGTCACACAATAGAAACAAGGGTTCCAAGATCAGAGATCAGACTTCACTTCCGAAAGTCTTTCTCCCAAAAACTCTGGGCGGCATTCTCTGTCCAGCGACTCGGTATTGCGAACGGCGATTGGGCGGAGAATCTTGCGTGAGGCGCCAATCTTGGCTGGCGCCGGGCGGCGGACAGGTTACCATGCCCGGTACCTTGACAGAGACGGCAATGTATTGTACTCCGCACGTACAGTAAACGCCATTAGCACATCATAATCAGGCCTGACCAGGTATTCTCTGATGCTCCTCCGCCAGGAAGAATTACTGATGGCGAGTTTCACTTGTAGTGTTAAAAATCGGGAAACAGCCATCGTGGCTGCTGAGAGAGAGAAAGAGAGAGAGGGGGCAGAAAAAGTGTCCAACATCGCTATAGTGTGCTGTCAGCTGTGCCGCTGGCCATTCTCCGCCCGATTGCCGAACACGTTTTTGGCGTCAGGCAATGGAGAATCCCACCCTGAAGTCTCTGAAATGGAGAATCCCGTCCTCTGTCTCTCGAACAGCTTTCTTCAAACTGCCTCTCTCCACAGCTTCTCAAGAATGTCTCCCTCGCTCTTTCCGAGCTTCACCGCACCACGGACCTCATCACCTCAAGATAAAAAAAGCATCTCTGCAGGGGTTTAACCTTTAAATTGCCCACTTATTACATTTATAACCCAATTTCCAAAAATCTTCCAATCGTCACAATAGGTAATGACAAAGGTCAGAAGTTAGTTGGGTGCTTGCAACAACCCACAGAATGATAGAGAAAGTTTTCAATGTCCCACCCTCGCTCACCTGCCACCTCATGCTGATCAATTCAGCCCACCCAACGCATGACTTCCATCAAGTAGGCCGGTCTAGAAAAGCCCTCCCACACAGGAGTTCAATGGCAATTCCACCTGGATAAATGATTGAGAATCATTGAATATGACAAATACCTGGTCTCAAATCCAACCCAAAAGCTGCCTGGTTTCACCCTTGCAAGGAAAGAGTGGTCCACCCTTAACAGGGGTTCAGGTCCGGTCACAGGCCTCTGCTTCGCCAATCTCCACAGATGGCATATTAGTGCAAGAGCCCTCTGTGCCTGTGGGAGAGAGTAAACTATTTGATCATATCATAGAAGAATGTCCAATCCACAGACACCACAGGAGTGGAAGAAAATGCTTGAATTAGACACTTCGCTTTCGCTAAATAAAGCCCCTCCCCCCAGCTCCACCAAGCAGGATGAGATATA
This sequence comes from Scyliorhinus torazame, assembly GCF_047496885.1. NCBI lineage: Eukaryota > Metazoa > Chordata > Chondrichthyes > Carcharhiniformes > Scyliorhinidae > Scyliorhinus > Scyliorhinus torazame. The sequence continues at coordinate 178,629,026 of NC_092720.1, read as the reverse complement.
AACCCCAATATTTAATTTATTTTGGATAAAAGCAAATTACTGCGGATGCTGGAATCTGAAACCTTCCTCCTCTTCCTCTCCTTCCCATCGTTCCTATGGTTCCCCCTTGTCTTTCTTTTATTTTTCCTCTCTCTTTTCTTTTTAACTTTCTCGTGTCCCTCTCTATTCATTGTTGCTGGCCTTGAACAGGTTCTGGAACAGGCCGACGAACTGTTCTCATGCATGCGATACTCGAATGGCATATTTAATTTTCTCCAGGTGAAAAAATTCCATATCGCACTGTTCACCATATCTCACTGCTGACCATATTTCATGGTTGACCATATATTATACTGACCATATCACACTGCTGACAATACCACACTTCTGCCCAGATCATATTGCACTAATTACCATATTGCACTGCTGATCTTATCACACTACTACCCTATCACACTGCTACCATTTCACACTGTTGACCATATCACACTGCTGACCAGATCGCAATGCTGACCATATTGCACCTCTGACCATATCGCACTGCAGACCATTTGTCACTTCTGTCCATATCATACTGCTGACCATATCTAACTGCTGACCATATCACACTGCTGACCATATCTCACTGCTGACTATATGTCAGTGCTGACCATATCTCACTGCTGATCACATTAAACTGCTGAGCATATCTCACTGCTGACCATATCACACCACTGATCATTGCAAACTGAATGTAGAAATTGTTAACTATTGTATTTCTAATATGTGACAGTAATATTATGAAAGTATCTTTGTTTAAAATACATGCAGACAGTATGTCTCCTAAAGCAGTAATTAAAGAGTGCCAAAAGGTGAGGTCAGGATTGATTCCAATCATATTACTGATAACAGATAAAGGTCTGATGGAATATTGTTATGATTGCTGGAAATCTACTGGAGTGTAGGCCATCTATGAGGGGTTGTATTTATTTCTAGCTAAGCAGGTCATCTGACATGTTAATTGAATACAGATAATGTGATTAATGGGGGGGAGCCAGGTCTGCCTGCAGTTTTGCAGTTTTCCATAGAATTTGAGTCCGACAAGATGAAGGATTTTAAGTTGAACAGCAATTTCACCAAATGCTGCTGGGTTGAGCAGAAGTGTTCTGCTCCTGAAAGAGCCACTCTCTTGAAGCGCTCAGTAAGTCAACCTGCTTTGTTAACTTTATTTAGAAGTGGCTTTTGAGCTGTATAGGGTTGCTTAATTGGAGTTAGTAGAATATATAGATCATAATTAGATTTTGCTTGCGTTTAACTGGTAATTGTAAAGCTATTTCTTTGATGTTAATATGGTTTATGCTGTGTTTATGTAAAAATTTGTTTTAATATAGCAGATACTGATTGGGCAGAGTCATCACTCCTGGGGTGCAATATCCCTTCCTCGCAGGTTTGCAAATTTAAAGAAACTGTTTGGGTTTCTTGTCCAGTATCCTAACAAAGTTGGGGTTTGGTCCGGTATCCTAACAAAATTGGGAGTGGTCAAAAGCTATGTGGTATTTTTGGTTCAGAGAAAGTTGGTAAATAAGGCGAGTGAAGTGTTTGCATCATTATCAGAGGAGGTTTGGGATTATGATGAGGTGAGAGAAGCTATTTTAAGTGCATCTGAACCAGTGCCAGGAGCCTCCAGGAAGATGTTTATAGTCTAAGCAAAGAACAAGGTCAGACGTACATTGAATTAGAAAGAATTAATCAAAATAATTTCATAGTTGGATAAGAGCATTAAAATTAGGCTGAATTAATGAAGATCTTAAGATGAAGTAGAGATTTCATTATATTGTATTTTAAGTATTTGGTGGAGTAAGGGTTCAAAGAATAGGTTCGAGTGTGTTTGACTGCTGCAGTCACGTTTTAAAAATAATCTTGGTTGAAAAGACAATCATCGGTGTAGCTAAACACGGTAAAACGTTTGGGCTACTGCAATTTTGTTTTGATTAAGGGGATGCCCTGGAGAGTTACTTAGTTTTCAGCTTGGTAATGTGCTGTCATTGCTGGGTGGAGCTAAGGCATCAGTTTTTTTTTATGAAGCATTGTTCGGTTACAGTTCTGATTCTGGCTGAAGCTGAAACCAAGCAAGGCAATTTGTTCTCACTGTAGGGGTAGTTAAAAAAAGATTATCTCTATTTAAAGCAGTGCAGACTTGTCTGAGGACAAGGGGAAGCTGAACCAAACCAGTACATACAACTTTTGAAGACGCCCAACCAGAGGGCTTTGGATCGGAGTCAACTCTGTTCTGTAAAGCAATGTCAGAAGATCTCTTTCTTAAAGAATAACTCTGTAAACCAAGTCTTCTTCTGTGCCATTGGCATTTCAGGTAGATTGAGAGCTGAGATGGTCTATTTTCTTGTTGTTTAAGTGGGACTAAGTATCGCAATTAAGGGTGTTCTTTGTGTTGAGTAGTATTGTCTAAGGGGAAATTGAAAGCTATTCTTGGGTTTGATATTAAAGATTTAAATACTGTGCTTGTAATAAAGTTTTGTTCAAATAGACCTTGGGTGAGATTCTCCGGTGGCCGACGCCAAAAGCGGGAAACGCAATTGGGCGGAGAATCAGTTCTGACACCAAAATCGCGGCGGTTGCCATTTTGGCGCCAAATTCTCCGTCACCTGGACAGCGGTGTTAACGTGGTCTGGAATGCATGTACAGTAAACACTTTGCATATCATTAGCGGGCCCGACCCAGTATTCTCCGAGGCCACCGCGATTCTCCGCCTCCAATGGGCCAAGTTACTGATGGCGCGGTTCACTTGTCATTTAAAAAATCGTGAACTGGTGTCATGGTTGATGAGGGAGAGAAAGGAGGTGGGACACAGAGGGGAGCAACCATAGGCTGCAGGGCCGGACAGGGAACAGTCTGTGTGACCGGGTTGACCCCCCCCCCACTGGACTGCGGCGGTGTCCAGGCACAGACAGCCATTGCCGTGGCCTGCAAACATCTTGCTGCGCACCCACTGACCACTCACCTTGGCCCCTAGTTCTGCAGAGTGACACCGGCTGTAGGTGTGCCGCCACCCCTGCACCCCACCATACCCCCCCCCCACCCACCCGGTCGCCACCTGCCAGTGGGCCATCATGTGACCACTCAAGGACAATGCCCACTGTAGCCCCTACGGTGATGCCAGGCGGGATTGTGGAGGGTACCGCTGGCAAGGGCAGCACCAACTGATGGTACCCATGGCATTAGGGATGTGCGCCAGGGCCAAAGGCCCCCAAGGTGCTGGGCAATGATGGGGCCAGGGGTGCGGAGATGGTGGGGCGAGGGATTTGTGAGGGCAGAGCCCACAGTGCCAATAAGGGCCACCATGTAGCCCGGTAGACCTGGTTGGGCACGGGTGTATGCACCATGTTTACAGGTTGGCCTTTCACCCTCTGAAGACAGTGGATATTGGAATCCAACCAGCAAGGGTGGCCTTCCTGCTAGTCGCTGCAGCCCTGGGGGATGCACTGCGGCTGTTCGAGCTGAAGCTGCTCGAGGAGGAGGAGGCTGCTGCAGCGGAGCATGACCCAGAGAGACAGGAGGCAGCCGCTCAGGATGGAGAGTGGGTTTCCCTACAAGCCAAGGAGGACGAGGTGCAAAGGAGGCGTCGCATGAGGCCTTGCGTGTTCTGGCAGCGCCTGTCATTCAAGGACCTGCCAGACTGGGCATGGCGTCGATGACTCCGGCTGAGCAGGAAGACAGTGCGACATATCTGCCCGATGCACACCTGGCACCGTGGGGGTATGGGGGGGACACCGTCCCCGTTGGCCGTCAAGGTGATGGTCGCCCTAAACCTTTATGCCACGGGGTTCTGCCAGGTGCCGAGTGGAGACCTGTCTCACCTTACAGACCTCGGTGCACAGGTGCATCCGCGCCGTCATGGAGGCCCTTTATGCCCAGTTGGCTCTATGCATCCATTTCGATGTGAGCTGAGCCCATCAGGATGCCCGGGCAGCAGGGTTCACCGCCATTGCCAACATGCCCCAGGTCGAGGGGGTGATCGGCAGGCTGCTTGTCCCCATCTGCAGAAGACAGGCAGCTGTACACAAGCCGAAAAGGGTTCTACTTGATGAACGTGCAGCTGATATGTGACCATTGGCTACGCATCATACACATCTGCGCCTGATACCATGGCTGCATGCACGATGCCTTCATCCTGGCACACTCGGCGATTCCTGACATGTTTGAGATTTCCACCTGGCTGGGGGATTGGCTCCTGGGCGACAGGGGCTATCCACTGCTATCATGGCTGATGACGCCTATCCGGAGGCCACAGAACGATGTGGCGACCCGCTACAAGAAGCCCATGCAGCAACTTGGAGCATGATTGAGCCTCTTGAAGATGCCGTTCAAGTGGCTGGACCACTCTGGCGGGGCCCTCCAGTTTGATGCCGAGAGGGTCGCCCGCATCATGGCGGCCTGCTGCATTCTCCAAAATATCGCACAGCAGAGGGGCAACGTGCTGGAGGAAGAGGTTGAACGCCAGGCCTTGTCCGGTGAGGAGGATGGGGGGGAGGGGGGGAAGGGGGGGGGGGGGGAAGGGGAGGATGGGCGGGACATGGGGCCCAGGCACTCACGACGTCCGCCCATTCTACCTCCCCCTTGCACCCTCTCCTTGGCCAGCCTCCACCCCCATCTGACAGAGCACCAAGTCAGGTTGTAACAATGTGAACAGGTGTTTAATGTGACAACATATATGAAGAGTCCTGCCCTAGCCCCTATCACCAAACTGTGCCCTGCACCCGTGCCAACTTAACTGGTGTCTAACTTCCTGGCCTCACGGGATCCAACGCTACATCGAGGTGAGTCTATCGACAGTGGAGGCGGCCTGCTGTTATTTCTGCCCTGCCACCTGCGTTCCCGTTGGTGGCCGTCTTCTGGGGTGACCGGGAGTAGATGGGCCAGGCTGCTGCTCGGGTGTCCCAGCTGGCGTGGTGCTGCCCTGTCTGCCTGTTGCCCACCAGTTGGGCTGGGGGAGTCCGAGTTGCTGTGGCACGGGCCCCATCACCTCCTCCTCCCTTGGGGTGCCCGGTGGCCCTCGGGCTACTCCATGGGACGGGGGTACGGACAGAGCTATCTCCTGAGGCTCTTCCGCCACCTGGCACTGCCAGTCCTGGAGGTCCACTCTGGTCTTGAACAGGGTCTGCATGCACGTGGCCATGGAGCACAGAGTGTGGACTAACTCTGTCGGGAACTGCGCCATATTACCCACTGACTGTGCCACCTGCTTCTGGGTTTGTGTCACACCAGCCAGTGACTGCACCATCTCCCTCTGGAACTGGGTCACCTCCCTCTGTGCCTGTGCCACATCGGCCAATGCCTGGGCCATGCCGCTGATGTTCCCAGCAATGGCCTGCTGTGATTGGGCCACGCTCAAGAGCGCTGCTGTGCTTTCCAGATGGCTCTCACGCACGGTTGCCTCCGAGGTAGCAATCTTGCTCTGGGCCACAGCCAGTGTCTGCACAGAATGCCCCAGGCATTGGACATGCTGATCCATAGACCAAACCGCCACCCCAATGCCTCCACCATGGACGCCACCGATGGGGCGTTCGCCTGGTTGGCATGCATGGTCGACACCTCCTCTTGCTCCTGCATGTGGTTGGACTCGTCCAACTGTACCTGCAGGTACTGAATACTCACTGACGTCCACTCATATAGTCCCTGGCTCTGCGACTGAATCTCCACAATCGATGGAACTGTCCTTTGCAGAAACCCAAGACCCATCTGGACGGCAGCTAGTTCCTGGGGTCGGCCTGTCCTCTGACCGTCCGCCCCCTCAGGAGATCCTGCCTCCACTGCTATACCGGATCAGCTGTGTGGTGCACACCAGATAGTGTCCCAGAAGCCTCTTCACTAACATGCCCAGCCGAAGTGAGCGTCTCTGGAATGGTGTTGGAGACAGCTGTGACGGGGAATCTGTGTCAACATCGGACTCGAGATCCAGGGTGTTCTGAGTCTCGGGTCGAGGGCTCCGTCTGAGCTGCTCTCATTGTCACTGCATGGCCAACAGTGGGAGGGGACTCCGACTGTGGCACTGGCTGGAGTTGGGGGACACCGGATGGACCCGCCCCAACACCAGCAGGGTGATTAGACCGCAGGCCGGGTGGCGGGGTGTGGGTGTGAGGGTGGTGTGCGGGTGAGAGTGGTATGGGTTTTGTGTTGGGAACGTGGGTGGTGTTGGGGGTGAGGGTGATGTTGGGGTCGTGTTGCGAGGGGGCGCTGACACACTTGTCACAGGGAACCGCAACTCAGCAGGGTTTTACTTCCTTGCCTGTGGCCGACCTCCACCCGGTCGACCTCCCTTTCCTCCAGGCTGCCGACCATGTCCAGGGCCCCCTGCTCTGCCACGGTCGGGTCTCCGGTCCTGGGGTCCTCCTCCAGTTTTCTCCCGCTTCCAACAGTTTTGAGCAGCCTTCTCCTGGCGGGGGTGGGTGAAACAGATCACGACAGTGTTAGACAGTTTGACACATGCAGCCCAGGGAGTGGATAGCTTATGGCTGTAGTGATCTTTGTGAGGGGTTTGGTGTAGTGATCACAAAGATACACAAAGCTCTTTTGAAGAACTAAACTAATTTTATTAACACTATTAAATTTGAGTTCAACATGAATTCCGAATAGCAATCATATATGTAAGAATTAAACTGCACTCACTCACACGATCTCTACCTATTAACTATAACAATTATATCTTGACTAACTCTGCAATACACTATGAATCTTATCGTTGTCAGCTCCAGATCTGGTCTCCTCCCGAGTCCAAGAGCCAGTGTTATTTATAGTACTGTCCTTTAGCTCCCTCTAGTGACTAGGATTAACATTACATTATCTCTTCACATGTATAATATATTTGTATAATGTCACATCCCCTTTCTTTGATGAAAAAATGTTCAATTTTTAAATATATATATCAGGTTGAATGGCATGTTTACAGTATTATACAGCATGTCAACAATGATAGAACCAATGTTAGATTTACAGCTTGATCTGTTTGGAGGTTTCCTACGTCTTGTAGACCTTCTTAATGTTATGACATTTTTATTTGCATTGCCTGGTACATGTGATAATAGAGCATTTAGAAAGTCATTTGTAGGAAATATGAATTGTTGACTTGTTGTGGCTGATTCTGTGTATGTAACAGGTTGTTTAAGTTTCAAGTGATCTCTTCTGTTTCTGCGAAAAATCTTTCCAGATTCTGTTCTGATCACATATGATCCTGGTGTGAGTTTAATGAGTACTTTAGGCAGGCCAGCAGCATGGTTCAATTCCCGTACCAGCCTCCCCGAACAGGTGCCAGAATGTGGCGACGAGGGGCTTTTCACAGTAACTTCATTTGAAGCCTACTTGCGACAATAAGCGAATTTCATTTCATTTTCATTTCATGTCCATTCATCCAGCTTCAGGATTACGAATGTGAACAATATCACCTTCTCTGAGTGTAGATAGTGGTTTGCAATTTTTGTTGTAATACTTCTTTTGCTTATTCTACAGTTGCTGCATTTTTTGATACACGACTTGTTCATCTTTGTTTGGAATAATTATAGTAGGTAGCGCTGTTTGCTAACCTCCGGAAAATTTGAGTAATAGTCAATGATTACCAAATAATCACAGTCTTGAAAGTAAAATATGTCCATGGCGCCTTTTGTCCACCAAGGTTTGCTTACATTGTGCCAGTTGGTGCATTTGGAATATCCGAAACTGTTGAATGTAGTTGTCTATATCCTTGTTGATTCCCGGCCAATATAGCGATTGCCGTGCTTTTCTTCTACATTTCTCAATGACTTGATGTCCTTCGTGGATTTGAGCGAGAATGTCTTGTCTAAGACATGATGGAATGAAAATGTGGTCCCCTTTCAATAGAAAGTTGTCGATAATTGACATGTCTTCTCTGATGTTACGAAAGTTTGCACATTTCCCTTTAGGCCAGTCAGTACGTAGATATTGTATCACTTGCTGAAGTGTCATATCTCGTAGAATTTTTGCCTTGATTATTTGTAGTTTAGTATCTGTGACAGGTAGAATTGCTTTGATGAAGTTGGCTTGTGCTTCAATACTGAGTACAACGTCAACAACTTTGCTATCCTCGTGCAATGTGGATCTGGATAATGTATCCGCAAATACTAAATCTTTCCCTGGGGGACATGTTAATTCAAAGTCATATCGACGCAGCTTCAGCATCATGCGTTGACGTCTCGGCGACATGTCATTTAAATCTTTCTTGATTATATTTACTGGCAGACGGTGATCTGTCTCAACGAAGTGTGGCAGTCTGTGGACATAGTAGTGAAATTTAGTGATGCCCGTCAAGATACCAAGGCACTCTATTTCAATCTGAGCATCCCTTTGTTGTCTGCTTTTTGTAGTATAACTGCGCCAATACCATTTTGACTTGCATCTGTTGTCATTTGGGTTACTCATGTTGAGTCATAGAATGCTAGAACTGGTGCAAGTGATTAAAGATGACTTTAGATCTTGCCATTCCCTTCATGCTGTAGAGTCCAGATGAATGCAACATTTTTCTTTATCAGGTTTCTTCTTGCAGTTGTCCCACTTGATAAGTTTGGAATGAATTTCCCCATAAAGTTGACAACCCCGAGCATTCTTGATATGGCTTTCTTGTCTTTTGGTGTTTGCATTTGACCAACAGCTTTGACTTTGGATTGGTCAGGTTGCACTCCATCCTTTGAGTTGATATCTCCCAAAAATTTTAGTTTTTGAATGCCAAATTGGCATTTCTCTTTGTTTAGTTTGAGTCCATAGGCGTCAATTCTCATGAGAATTTTAAGTAGACTCTCACAGCGTTCTTCCTGTGTGTTGGACCATATGATGACAGCACGGTAGCATAGTGGTTAGCACAATTGCTTCACAGCTCCAGGGTCCCAGGTTCGATTCCGGCTTGGGTCACTGGCTGTGCGGAGTCTGCACGTTCTCCCCGTGTCTGCGAGGGTTTCCTCCGGGTGCTCCGGTTTCCTCCCACAGTCCAAAGATGTGCAGGTTAGGTGGATTGGCCATGATAAATTGCCCTTAGTGTCCAAAATTGCCCTTAGTGTTGAGTAGGGTTACTGGGTTATGGGGATAGGGTGGAGGTGTTGACCTTGGGTAGGGTGCTCTTTCTAAGAGCCGGTGCAGACTCGATGGGCCGAATGGCCTCCTTCTGCACTGTAAATTCTATGATGATAATCTATGATGATGACATTGTCCACATACCTGAAATACCTTCAATTATTGTCTCCATGGCACGGTGAAATATTTCAGAAGCTGAAATGATGCCGAAGGGCAATCGATTAAAACGATATCATTCATAAGGAGTGTTGAAAGTGCAGAGTCGTTTACTCTTCTCATTCAGATATAGTTATCAAAATCCCTTAGACGCGCCAAGTTTGGTGAAAAATTTGGCATGGGCCATTTCCGGTGTAATTTTGTCCCATTTTGGAATCTGATAATGTTCCGTTTTGATATTATCATGTAAATCCTTGGGATTATACAGATTCTGAGGTCGCCATTTGGTTTAATAACACAGACCGTTGAGCTTACCCAGTCTGTTGGATCGGTAACTTTTGATATGATGCCATTCTGCTGCATCCTATCTAGTTCTTCCTTTAGTCGTTCTCTCAGAGGTGCTGGTACTAGTCTGGGAGCACGAATAACAGGTTTAGCATTCTCTTTGGGTCTGATGTTGTAGGTAAATGGTAATGTCCCCATTCCATTAAACACATGCATGAAGTTGCTCAAAATAGATTCACTGTTGTTGTTCAGTGAGTCGGAGAATGATTTGGCCGTATGAATTCTTTGAATCAGGTTTAGCTACATGCATCTACTCCAATAAGTGAAGATTTTGTTTCTTCCACAGTTTCAAAATCAAGTGGAATTTTAATGTCACCACTCTGAACTATGAGGTAGCATGAATCTTTGGTTGCTATTCATTCCTATTGTTGTCAGTTAATCTACAATGTGTCTTTTTATATTTTGGATGGGTTTCTACTTTGCCCAAATGAATTCTGTTATCAGATTAGCGTGTGCGCCAGTGTCCAATTTAAATTGTACCTCTGATCCATTTATTATCGATGTTTCTATCCAAACTTTATTCCTATCGGATAGTTGCCTAATTGGTCTTTCAGCAGTATCGTCTTCTTTTGTTTTAGTGATTGCTTCTATTATGAAGCTGTCCAGTGAAGTAGGCATAGTGAGATCAATCTGACTTTAAATTATTTTTCTTTTTCTTCCATGTTTGGTATGGTGTTGACTTTTTTATGCAGTTGAAATGCCTTTTTAAATTGACCCTGGTGCTTTGTTGTGTTAAATCTGCATTGTGTAGCAAAATGATTGTGTTCGCTACATGTTGCAGATCTTTTACCAAATGCAGGACAGTGTGGTTGAAGTGGGAGTGTCCACAGCGTGTACATGTCATCACGTTGGTGGCATCATGTGTAAACATTTTGTGCGCATGCTCAAATCGGTCAACTTCCGGCTTGCGTCCTTTTTCAAAGTGTGCATGTGCGAACTGATCCGACACATGCGCAGAACATCGAATGTCCGTTCGCATTTTTTCCTTAGCCGCGCCTTTGCAAAACAACTACGATTTGTTTTAGGCTGCACCACAGAGGCAGTAGTGCCGACCACGTTGCTGAAGTACGCGCCTTTTTCACGGGACCTGAATTCAGCATATTCATTGGCGGCTTTCTCACTTGCTTTACAGTAGTCGATGGTTTCTTCTCGCCTTCTCTAGTTCCCTTAGCGTGGTTTCCTGGGTCTCCAGCTCCTTTCTGCCTTTTCCAGAGCTGCTTGCAGGGTGATCAGCACCTCTGGCCATTGCCGTCATCTCCGTCTTAATGGCTCCCTTGAGGCTCTGGAGTTCCGACATGAGGAACTCCCTCCATCTGTTTGTCGGGTGAGGGGAGCTCTGTGCGTGGCCTGACGGTCTATCTCATTCAGGTATGGCCAGGGTCTCGCCTCTGCACATGCTTGACATTTGCTCATTCCTTCTCTCCAGGCTTTTGTTGCCTTTTCCGTCCTTTCGGCTCCTGGAGCTGCTGCCGCTTGGCAAACCTTGTCCTGATGGTGTTGGGGGAGGGAAAGGGGTATTTCCCCCCAATTTTAGTGGGCTATTTTGGGCTTAAAGTGCCTTTTGTCAAGTTTTCAGGCCGGAGAACCACCTTTTGTGCGTCCACTCAGCACATCCCCATCACCGGAAGTTTTGGGTCTTCTAAAGCCAAATTGTCTGTATCAGTTCGAAGTTATGCCATTTGGAATGAAGAATATGCCAGCAACATTCCAAAGATGAACCAACAAGATCATTTGTGGCCTAAAGAATTGTACATAGACGATCTGGCGGTATTCAAACGTGAAAGGAGCATGTGGAACATTTAAAGGAATTGTTTGATCGACTACAGGACGCTGGCTTGGCGGGAAACGTGACCAAAAGTGAGTTTCTGAAAGCCCAAGCGAGATTCTTGGGCCATATTGTTGGACATGAGTTTAGCATTGGTGATGCAACATTTTGACATTTGCCTTGTTAACAATTCATCAGAAACAATTGTTCATAGAGCCCAGAATCCATTGACATTCTGGGGAAGGTCAAAGATCAGATAGGGCTTTTCTCATTGGAGCGAAGGATGATGAGAGGCGACTTAATAGAGGTTTATAAGATGATGAGGGGGATGGATAGAGTGGACGTTGAGAGACTATTTCCTCGGGTGGATGTAGCTGTTACAAGGGGGCATAACTATAAGGTTCGGGGTGGGAGATATAGGAGGGATGTCCGAGGTAGGTTCTTTACTCAGAGAGTGGTTAGGGTGTGGACTGGACTGCCTGCTGTGATAGTGGAGTCGGACACTTTAGGAACTTTCAAGCGGTTATTGGATAGGCAGATGGAGCACACTAGAATGACAGGGAGTGGGATAGCTTGATCTTGGTTTCGGACAAAGCTCGGCACAACATCGAGGGCCGAAGGGCCTGTTCTGTGCTGTACTGTTCTATGTTCTAGAATGCAAGGCCGTTTAAATGGAGTTTATTGCTACACCTATTTAACTTGCAGTAGGAAGAGAAAACATGATTGCCGATGCTTTATCATGACTTTGAGATATAAGAAAAATGGAACGTTCAATGTTGGGAAAGAAAGATTGAAATGGTCTAAACTGATGTTTAAATTTGCACGCATTAGTATGACGAGATATGTATTATATAGTGTAATAATAGTGTTTAGTAATGAGTCGTGTTTAAAGTTGAAAAAGATTTTGAAAATGAAGTCATCTTTTTATATTGCTGCTTCATTTTTTTTAAGGGGGGAGCTGTGATGAATATAGAAATTGTTATATATCTTGAGCAGCATTCCCCGGCGGCTGACGCCAGAATCAGGAAAGGTGATTGGGCGGAGAATCGGTTTTGACACTGAAATCGAGGCGCGCGCACTATCACGCCAATTCTCTGGTGCCTCAACAGCGGCGTCAATGCGTTCCAGAACGCACATACAGTAAACGCCGTTGGCATATCATTACTGGCCTGACCTGGTATTCTACGGTGCCTCCACGATGCTCCGCCTCCACTGGGGCGAATTCCCAATGGTGCTTTTACAAATTGTAAAACAGGCGCCGTGGCTGCTGATCGGGGTACAGAACGTTTCCAACATCGCCATAGTTTCCTGACAGTCGTGCCGCTGGCCGGGGGCTCCTGCCAGGGCCGGATGAAGTCACGGAATGAGGCCAGGAGATGGGCTGTGGGGTTGGGGTGGATGGGCACGCAGCACCATTGTCACGGCCTGCGAGGCAAACCATGAAGCTGCGCATGCCAGTGAATGCCTACTGTGAATTTAGGGCCACAGGTCGTATGGCCCCCCCCCCCCCCAGGGCTCTCCCCTCGGTGCCATCTGGCTCCAGCTGACCCATCAGCGGGATGGGCACGCTCCTGCGCACCCAGTGCCGTTTTGTTGGCTGGGATGTGTGTGTGGGTAGTGTAATGTGTACATAATAATAATATTTATTGGTGTCACAAGTAGGCTTACATTAATACTACAATGAAGTTACTGCAAAAAGCCCCTAGTCGCTACACTCCAGCACCTGTTCGGGTACACAGAGGGAGAATTCAGAATGTCGAATTCATTCAACAAGCACGTCTTTCGGGACTTGTGGGAGGAAACCGGAGCGCCCAGAGGAAACCCACGCAGATACGGGGAGACCGCGCAGACTCCGCGCAGATAGTGGTCCAAGCCGAGAATTGAACCCGGGTCCCTGGTGCTGTGAAGCAACAGTGTTAACGACTGTGCTACCTTGCGTTGGTTGCGGTTGCTTGTCAGCCTCCCGAGTGGCAATCACGGATCTGGCAAATCTCGCACCGTTTCTCATTGGAGTCGATTGTGTTCCCCGTGGCACTGGTGGTGGCCCCTGCACGGTCATTGATCAGTCCAGGTGCGGCGCCAGTTTTGCTGTCATGGAAGTCCACGAATCCTGACCCGATGTCAACACTTCGTCTCAGGAACAGAAAATCCCGCTGCGTGTTTTATATTCGTGGCAGTAATGTTATGAAAAACCAGGTTGTTGTCTTCTAAAGCTGTATTAAAAGGTGAGGTAATCATTCATTCCAACCTCTTACTTGGTTATAGATAAAGGGCTAAAGATTTAGTGTCATAATTGCTGTTGATTGCCTGGAGTGTATATAATTTATGAGGGATTGCATTTATTCCTAGTGAATCAGGTCGTGGAATTTAATGGGTACATATGACCTAATTAATGGGCAGAACCAAGTCTATCTGTAGTTTTGTTATAGGATTTTAAGTTGAACAGCAGTTTTACCAAATGCTGTTAGGTTGAGCAAAAGTATACTGGATCTGCTCGTGAAAGGAACTCTGTCTAAAAGTCTCTACACAGATAATCTTTTTAAAAAATATATGTTTATTAAGAATTTTTTAACAGAATTTTCAACCATACAAACAAACCCCCCCCCCGCCCCCGTAACAAAAGAGAAAGAAAGCTCGCATAGCAAGACATGAACATGGCAAGTCAATATGATACAGAACTTTGTACATTGGATTCCTCCCGTACATGTCAGTTTTCCGGATCATTCATGTGTTTTCTTGCTCAAATGCCCCCCAGGAAAAAAACCTTCCCCCTCCCTCCCCCCCTCCCCCCCCACAAAGGATATCCCCCCCTCCCCCCCGGGTTGCTGCTGCTGTCCGACCTTCATCTAATGCTCCGCGAGATAGTCTAGGAACGGTTGCCACCGCCTGTAGAACCCCTGCGCAGACCCTCTCAAGGCGAACTTAATCCTCTCCAACTTGATAAACCCAGCCATATCATTTATCCAGGCCACCACGCTGGGGGGCTTCGCCTCTTTCCACATTAACAAGATCCTTCGCCGGGCTACTAGGGACGCAAAGGCCAGAATGCCGGCCTCTTTCGCCTCCTGCACTCCCGGCTCGTCCACTACTCCAAATAGTGCTAGCCCCCAGCTTGGCTTGACCCGGACTTTCACCACCTTAGATACTATTCCCGCAATTCCCCTCCAGAACCCCTCCAGTGCCGGGCATGACCAAAATATATGGACATGGTTCGCCGGACTTCCTGAGCACCTCCCACATCTGTCCTCCACCCCAAAGAACCTACTCAGCCTCGCCTCCGTCATATGCGCTCTGTGAACTACCTTAAACTGTATCAGGCTAAGCCTGGCACACGAGGAAGAGGAATTAACCCTACTTAGGGCATCAGCCCACAGCCCCTCCTCAATCTCCTCCCCCAGCTCCTCTTCCCATTTACCTTTCAGCTCCTCTACCAAAGCCTCCCCCTCTTCTTTCATCTCCTGGTATATCGCCGACACCTTGGCCTTCCCGACCCATACGCCCAAAATCACCCTGTCTTGAATCCCCTGTGCCGGGAGCAGCGGGAATTCCCTCACCTGCAGCCTCACAAACGCCCTCACTTGCATGTACCTGAAGGCATTTCCTGGTGGTAGTCCAAATTTCTCCTCCAGCGCCCCTAAGCTCGCAAACATCCCATCGATGAACAGGTCCTCCATTCTTCTAATCCCTGCCCGATGCCAGCTCTGAAACCCCCCGTCCATCCTTCCTGGGACAAACCGATGGTTATCCCTAATCGGGGACCACACCGAGGCTCCCAACGCTCCCCTGCGTCGTCTCCACTGCCCCCAGATCTTTAGCGTTGCTGCCACCACCGGGCTCGTGATGTACCTTGTCGGCGAGAGCGGCAGCGGTGCCGTCACCAGCGCCCCCAGGCTCGTTCCTTTGCAGGACGCCATCTCCAACCTCTTCCACGCCGCCCCCTCTCCCTCCATCACCCACTTACGGATCATCGCCACGTTGGCTGCCCAGTAGTAGCCACCCAAATTCGGCAATGCCAACCCTCCTCTATCCCTGCTATGCTCCAGGAACCCCCTCCTTACCCTCGGGGTCTTGCTCGCCCACACAAAACCCATAATGCTCCTGCCTACCCTCTTAAAAAAGGCCTTGGTGATCACGATTGGAAAGCACTGGAACACAAAAAGAAACCTTGGGAGGACCACCATTTTAATCGACTGTACCCTGCCCGCCAGCGAGAGTGGCAACATGTCCCACCTTTTAAAATCCTCCTCCATCTGTTCCACCAGCCACGTCAAATTAAGTTTGTGCAGTGCCCCCCAGCTCCTAGCTACCTGAATCCCCAAGTATCGAAAGCTCCTTTCCGCCCTCCTCAACGGTAGGTCGTCTATCCCTCTTCCCTGATCCCCCGGGTGCACCACAAAGAGCTCACTCTTTCCCATGTTGAGCTTATAGCCTGAAAAGTCTCCAAACTCGCTTAGGATCTGCATGACCTCAACCATCCCCTCCACTGGATTCGCCA
The DNA here is from genome assembly GCF_047496885.1 of Scyliorhinus torazame. Lineage (NCBI taxonomy): Eukaryota > Metazoa > Chordata > Chondrichthyes > Carcharhiniformes > Scyliorhinidae > Scyliorhinus > Scyliorhinus torazame. The sequence goes on along the minus strand of NC_092720.1, from coordinate 178,613,214 downwards.
CATAGAGCAACAGGTCATCTGCGTACAGCGACACTCGATGTTCCTGTCCCCCTCGGACCACCCCCTTCCATTTCCCCAACTCCCTTAACGCCATGGCCAAAGGTTCAATTGCCAATGCAAACAGCAGAGGGGACAGGGGGCACCCCTGCCTCGTCTCTACACAGATAATCAAGCAGCCTGATTTGTTAAGTTTATTCATCAGTGACATTTGATCATGAGTGGAAGGCACTGGAACACAAAAAGAAACCTTGGGAGGACCACCATTTTAATCGACTGTACCCTGCCCGCCAGCGAGAGTGGCAACATGTCCCACCTTTTAAAATCCTCCTCCATCTGTTCCACCAGCCACGTCAAATTAAGTTTGTGCAGTGCCCCCCAGCTCCTAGCTACCTGAATCCCCAAGTATCGAAAGCTCCTTTCCGCCCTCCTCAACGGTAGGTCGTCTATCCCTCTTCCCTGATCCCCCGGGTGCACCACAAAGAGCTCACTCTTTTCCATGTTGAGCTTATAGCCTGAAAAGTCTCCAAACTCGCTTAGGATCTGCATGACCTCAACCATCCCCTCCACTGGATCCGCCACATAGAGCAACAGGTCATCTGCGTAGAGCGACACTCGATGTTCCTCTCCCCCTCGGACCACCCCCTTCCATTTCCCCGACTCCCTTAACGCCATGGCCAAAGGTTCAATTGCCAATGCAAACAGCAGAGGGGACAGGGGGCACCCCTGCCTCGTCTCTACACAGATAATCAAGCAGCCTGATTTGTTAAGTTTATTCATCAGTGACATTTGAACTGTATTGGGTTGCTTAATGGTAATTAGTGGCAAGAGTAGATAGTAAGTTCAAGTTTGTCCTTTTAATGAAGAATTTTTGAACTGTTAATTGTAAAGCTATTTCTTTGAGGAGGACTGTTGATCTGCATCACGGCCTCGAAGGTAGCATGGACTGGGTCACGTTACAGGTCAATGGTCACCGTGAATTTTTAAAAATATTTTTATTCGAGTTTTAACATTCCATAACATACTTGACACAGCCAGACAGGATCAAGAATTTTACGACCACTGCAGTTTTAACTTTTATCGACCCTTGGGGCCTGCCATACAAGTTTCAGGTGTTGAGGTCACAAGGTGGTCGAGAGAGATGCAGAAAAAGGTGGCTTACACAGACAGAAAATCTGCTGTTGAGCCCCGGCTGGGCATACGTTCGCTTGGTCACGTGGGAGCCAGTAGTCAGCTGTGCTCCCCTGGGGGGGAGGCTTCCTCACAACTACGGGCGGGAGTCCCTGAATGGGAGCCCCGTTGGTCGGCCATTGCCACTTCAAGACGCGCGACCTTTCTTTCGTTCCCCTTTCTCCCTTGCGATTCTCCCTCTTTCCTACTTGCCCTGCCTTTTCCTTTGGTGCTTTTATCACCTCCCCCCTCGCTGTCCTCGCCCCTTGCTCTTCTCCCCTCCCTTTCTCTTCCCCATATTGTTACGTATGCTGTGTCGCACCCCCTTCCCCTCCTTGTTTCACTGGGCGCTAGCTATGAACAGATCTTGGAACAAGTTGGTGAACAGCCTCCATGTTTTGTGGAAGCTTCCTCTGGTCCGCTGATGACATACTTTACGTTTTCTGGCCTGAGAGACTCTGACAGTTCGGACAGCTAGTCTCCATTCCTTAGCTGGTGCTGCCGATCGCCAGGCGAGCAGGAGTCTCCAGCAGGCGATCAGTGAGGCAAAGGCCTGGGCATCCTCCCCTCTCACCATGAAGACTACCATCCTCACCTACACCACTAAACATGACCTTGAAAAAGGACTGCAGTACCAGACAAGTCTGTGGCCTCCCTGGCATCATTCACACTTGTCCTCCACTTCAGTGTAGAGCCCGCTCCTTCTCATTCTGGCCAGGTGCACCCGTGCACCACATTTAGCTGCATTAGGCATAGCCCTGTGCATGTGGAGGTGAAGCTTGTCCTGTGCAGTGCTTCGATCCAGAGTCCTCCCCTGTCTCCCTGGCTAGTTCTTCCTCCCACTCCCTTCTTGTCTCGTCCAGGAGTGAGCAGTTGTTTGGGGTGTGTGATGGGGGAGTCGGCTGTACATATCCGCACAATTGCCCTCCCCTAGTTTGTCCGCCGTCAGTAGCCCTTCCAGTAGTGCGCGTCCCGGTATCTTGGGGAATGTCGTCCTTTCCTTGTGGAGGAAGTTTTGGGCTTGGTTATATCTGGGTTTGTTTTATTTTGGGAGCTGGAACATGACAGTAAGCTCCCCCAGGGTCACTACTCTGCCCTCTGTGTACACATCTATAACCATCAGTGTCCCCTCGTCTTGTCTCCAACTTTTGAAGGGAGTATTCATTGTCACGGGGGTGACTTGTGGTTTTTGCAGATGGGGACCATGGTAGACATCTCGGTCAATAAGAAGTGATGTTGCATTTGGTTCCGTGCTTAAAGTGTGGCAATTACCACTGGGCTTTTTGAGTGTTTGCTTGGGGGGATGGGAGTGCAGTCATGGCCAGTACTCAGAGGGATGTCTCTGTGCAGGAACTCTCCTCCATTCTGACCTATTCTGTTCTCTGCTCCTTGACCCATCCACGTACCTTTTCTGCGATGGACGCTCAGTGGTAGCACTGGAGGTTCAGAAGGGCCTGGCCTTCCACGTTTCTCCTTCTTTGGAGGACCTCGGGCTCTTCTCCCCTCCACCGCCTTCCTCACCCATCACCACCACACCCCCCCCCCTCCCCAAACAAATGCCATGATTAGTTTATAGATTGTGGTGAAAAGGGCCTTGGGGATAATAATCACGCATGATCTGAACAAGAGGAGGAACCTGAGCAGTACGTTCATCTTGATCGTCTGCACTCTCCCCACCAGGGAGATCAGGAGCGAGTTACAATACTGCAGGTCCTTTTAACCTCCTCCGCCAGACTGGTCAGGTTCCATTTGTGGATCCATGTCCAGTCATGGGCTATTTGGATCAGGTGTCAGAATTTGTCCGAGGCCAGTCTCTCCAGCTCTGCTCCTCCCAACTGAGGGTTTTCGGGAAAGATTTCACTCTTACTTAGGTTAAGTTTGTAACCCGAGAAGATTCCGAACTCCTTCAGGATTGGATTAGATTTGTTTATTGTCATGTGAACCGAGGTACAGTGAAAAGTATTTTTCTGCGAGCAGCATGAAAAGAAAAGGAAATAAAAGAAAATACATAATAGGGCAACACAAGGTACACATTGTAACTACATAACACCGGCATCGGGTGAAGCATACAGGGTGCAGTGTTAATGAGGTCAGTCCATAAGAGGGTCATTTAGGAGTCTGGTGACAGTGGGGAAGAAGCTGTTTTTGAATCTGTTCGTGCGTGTTCTCAGACGTCTGTATCTCCTGCCCGATGGAAGAAGTTGGAAGAGTGAGTAAGCTGGGTGGGAGGGATCTTTGATTATGCTGCCCGCTTTCCCCAGGCAGCAGGAGGTGTAGATGGAGTCAATGGATGGGAGGCAGGTTCGTGTGATGGAGTATCATTACTCCGTCAATGCTGATCAGGGTGTTCGAGACGTAGAGGAGCAGGTCATCTGCATAGACTGAGACTCTACCTCTCTACACCTTCACTGTTCTGAGAGTCATCATCAGTGGCTCAATTGCCATGGAAAATAGTGGCAGGGATAATGGGCATCCCTGTCTCATGCCTCTGTGCAGCCGGAAGTATCTAGGGCTGGTGATGTTTGGCCGTGTGCTCACCATGGGAGCGCTGTACAGCAGTTTCACCCAGAAGGTGAATCCTGACCCAAACCCAAACCATTCCAATATCTCTATGAGGTACTTCCATTCGACCCTGCCGAAGGCCTTTTCTGCATCCAGGGAGATGATCACATCCGGTGCTCTCTCCCCATCTGTGGTCACGATCACGTTCAGCAGGCACTAAATATTTGCTGTTCATTGCCCTTGATAACCCCGTCTGATCTTCAATGACTCCCTCAGCATGCAGCTGTCCCGCCATATCACCAGGGCCTTCTTGGTGTCGGTATTGAGTGAGAATGGCCTGTATGATCCACACTCCGTCGGGTCTTTGTCTTTTTTGGGAAGCAGTGATATTGAGGCCTGAACCAGCGTCGTTGGCAGGTTCCCCCTAGATAGCGAGTTAGCAAACACCTCCCGCAGGTGCAGGGCCAGGGCTGGCGCAAATTCTTTGTAGAAGTCCACCGGGAATCTGTCCAGCCCCGGTGCCCTCCCCGCCTGCATGGAGTTGATGCTCTCCATGACTTCCCCCAGTTCTAATGGTGATTCCAGGCCCCGCATGTCCAGTCCATTGAGGAACTGCTTCATCTTTGAGTCTCCCTCTGGGAGCTCGGATATGTACAACTCTCGGTTGAATGTCACAAAGTCTTCATTAATCTCCCCTGGTGCTGTGACTAGTCTGCCGTTCTATCCTTCACTATCTCCCTCCTGGCTGCCTGCTTCCTCAGCTGCTGAACCAGCAGGCAGCTGGCCTTGTCTTCGTGCTCGTAAAATGTCCCCCGTGATGGCGGAAGTGGTGCACTGCTTTCCCTGTGGAGAGCAGGTCAAAGTCCATTTGTAGCTTCTTCCTCTCCGCCAGTAGTTTCCACAGTCGGGGCTGTGGAGTACCATCGATTCACATGGAGCCAATCAGCTGTCGCCTAGCTGCCCTCTCCTTCCTGTCTTTAAATTCCCTGTACGCAATAATCTCCCCCCTTATCACCTCCTTCAGTGTCTCCCAGAACATGGAGGGTCAGAGCTCAACGTTCTGGTTACATAACCGTCGATGACTTGGGATTTCTATCGGAGATTAGTATTACGGAATATTCCACTGTCCCTGGAAGCACCGATTTCCCTGCTATCAAGATGTCAATCCTAGTGTAGACCCTGTGAACCTGGGAGAAGAAGGAGAACTCCTTCTCCCTTGGGTGCCTGAACCTCCATGGGTCCTCTGCCCTCATCTGCTCCTTAAAAGCATTTAGTTCCCTCACCATGCTTGACAGTTTCGGCGATTTGGGGTTGGATCTGTCTGTCCGTGGGTTCCGTATGCAGTTAAACTCTCCCCCATCTCCAATAATGAGTCGATGGAAGTCTATGTCGGGGATTTCTGCTATGGTTTTCTTCATAAAGTCAGTGTCACCCCAGTTGGGAGCGTACACATTTACCAGAACCGCTGGTGCCACTTCCAGGGCACTACTGACCAAAGCCTTTGGGTCAGTAAACGTCTTTGTTACCGTGAATGCCGTCCTTTTATTCAGTCGTGTGGCCACCCCCCTAACCCTAGTTCTGTAACACGATTGGTATGTCTGTCCAATCCAGCTCTTTCTTACCCTCAGCTGATACCTCTCCCTTAGGTGTGTCTCTTGGAGGAAGTCGGCCTTCAGACTTTTCAGATGGGCGAAGACTCTGGATCATTTTACCGGGCTGTTAATTCCCCAGACGTTCTAGGTGACTATCCTGATGGGAGGGGGGTGTGGGGGCGGGGGGTGGGGGGGGGGGAGGGTGGTGGTGGGGGGGGGTGGTGTCCACACAGCTCCTCACAAACTATGATCTCACATGCGATGTCATATCTTGCGATGCTTCCCGCTATGACATTGGGACAGTGCTTGCCCAAGGATGGGACTATGACACGGAACGTCCCATTGCATTTACTTCACGGATCTTGGCGGACGCAAAGCAACTTTACGCTCAAATCGGTAAGGAGGGCTTGGCGGTAATTTCTGGTGTCAATAGATTCTGCCAGTATGTTTGCGGTCATCCCAATGCAAGGTCATGAATTCTTGCTGCAGGAAAATCTCAGTGATCACCCCGGCACTTCTATGATGAAGATGTTGGCCCGTAGTTACATCTGGTGGCCCGACATCGATGGGGACATTGAGAGGGCCGTGTGTAAGCGCCCGGTGTGTCATGAGGATCGGGAACTCCCGCCAGCGGCCTCCCTTCATCCCTGGCAGTGGCCAGGATGCCCGTGGGTATGTTTACATGTGGATTGTTGCTGGACTAGTAATCCAGTGACCCAGGTTAACGCTGCAGGGACCCGGGTTCGAGTCCCACCATGGCAGATGGTGAAATTAGAATTCAATTAAAATCTGGATGATGACAATGAAACCACTGTCGAGTGTCGGTAAAAAACAATCTGGTTCACTAACGTCCTTCAGAGAAGAAAATCTGTCATCCTTAGTTGGTCTGACCTAAATATGATTCCAGCAATGTGGTTGACGCTTATTTGTACTGAGGGATGAGAGCAATAAATGCTGGCCTTGCCAGTGACACCCACATCCCATGACTGAATATTTGAAAAACCTAAGGAGGTTGCAGACGGACATTGATAGGTTGAATGAGTGGGCAAAATCTGGCAGATGAAGTATAAATTTTGGAGAGTGTGAAGTTGTTCACTTTGGCAGGACGAATAAAAAAACTATTATATAACTGGAAGACAATGGCAGAATGCAGAGGGAGCTTGGTGTTTTAGTGCATGAGTCACAAAAAGTTAATATAGAGATGCAGCAAGTAATTCAGAAGGCTAATGGGATGCTACATGAATTGAACACGAAAGTAAGGACATTACGCTTCAGTTACACAGGGCATTGGTGAGACCACATCCAAAAACTGTGTGCAGCGTTGGTATCCTGATTTAAGGAAGGATGTAAATATGTCGGAAGTGGTTCAAAGGAGGTTTACTAGATTGGTACTTGAAATAAGTGAAAATCGCTTATTGTCACAAGTAGGCTTCAATGAAGTTACTGTGAAAAGCCCCGAGTCGCCACATTCCGGCGCCTGTTCGGGGAGGCTGGTACGGGAATTGAACCGTGCTGCTGGCCTGCCTTGGTCTGCTTTCAAAGCCAGCGATTTATCCCTGTGCTAAACCAGCCCCGTATGTGTGTTGTCTGATGAGGAAAGACGGACAGACTGGGCTTGTTTCCATTGGAGTTGAGAAGAGTGAGGGGGTGACTTGATTGAAGTGTATAAGATACTGACCGGTATCGACAAGGTGGACATGGACAGGACGTTTCCTCTTGTGGGTGAGTCCGGAACCAGGGGGCACTGTTTTAAAATGAGGGGGTCACTCTTTTCGGACAGAGATGAGGAGGTTTTATTTTTCTCTCAGAGGATTGTGCAACTTTGGAACTCTCCGCCTCAGAAGTCAGTGAAAGTGGGGTCACTGAATACTTTTAAGGCTGAGGTATATGGATTCTTGTTGGGAAAGGTGTTTTGGGGGGTAGATGGGAATGTGGAACTCAACACAGACAGAACAGGAATGGTCTTACTGCATGGCGAGCAGACTCGAAGGGCCAAATGGCCAACAGGCAGGATAGAGGGGGATGTAAAAGGGGTGGCGGAGTTGCGCTACTGGTTAGGGAGGATATCACAGCTGTACTACGGGAGGACACCTCAGAGGGCAGTGAGGCTATGTGGGTAGAGATCAGGAATAAGAAGGGTGCAGTCACAATGTTGGGGGTTTACTACAGGCCTCCCAACAGCCAGCGGGAGATAGAGGAGCAGATAGGTAGACAGATTTTGGAAAGGAGTAAAAGCAACAGGGTTGTTGTGATGGGAGACTTCAACTTCCCCAATATTGACTGGGACTCACTTAGTGCCAGGGGCCTAGATGGGGCAGAGTTTGTAAGGAGCATCCAGGAGGGCTTCTTAAAACAATATGTAGATAGTCCAACGAGGGAAGGGGTTGTACTGGACCTGGTATTGGGGGATGAGCCCGGCCAGGCGGTAGAAGTTTCAGGAGGGGAGCATTTCAGGAACAGTGACCACAATTCAGTAAGTTTTAATGTGCTGGTGGACAAGGATAAGCGTGGTCCTAAGGTGAATGTGCTAAATTGGGGGAAGGCTAATTATAACAATATTAGGCAGGAACTGAAGAACCTAGATTGGGGGTGGATGTTTGAGCGTAAATCAACATCTGACACGTGGGAGGCTTTCAAATGTCAGTTTAAAGGAATTCAGGACCGGCATGTTCCTGTGAGGAAGAAGGATAAATACGGCAAATTTCGGGAACCTTGCATAACGAGAGATATTGTAGGCCTCGTCAAAAAGAAAAAGGAGGCATCTGTCAGGGCAAGAAGACTGGGAACAGACGAAGCCTGTGTGGAATATAAGGAAAGTAGGAAGGAACTTAAGCAAGGAGTCAGGAGGGCTAAAAGGGGCCACGAAAAGTCATTGGCAAATCAGTTTAAGGAAAATCCCAAGGCTTTTTACACGTACATAAAAAGCAAGAGGATAGCCAGTGAAAGAGTTGGCCCACTGAAGGATTGGCAAGGGAATCTATGTGTGGAGCCAGAGGAAATGGGCGAGGTACTAAATGAAAACTTTGCATCAGTATTCACCAAAGAGAAGGAATTGGTGGATGTTGAGTCTGGAGAAGGATGTGTAGATAGCCTGGGTCGCATTGAGATCCAAAAAGACGAGGTGTTGGGCGTCTTGAAAAATATTAAGGTAGATAAGTCCCCAGTGCCTGATGGGATCTACCCCAGAATACTGAAGAAGGCTAGAGAGGAAATTGCAGAGGTCTTGACAGAAATCTTTGGATCCTCACTGTCTTCAGTTGATGTCCAGGAGGACTGGAGAATAGCCAATGTTGTTCCTCTGTTTAAGAAGGGTAGCAAGGATGATCCATAGAACTACAGGCCGGTGAGCCTTACGTCAGTGGTAGGGAAATTACTGGAGAGAATTCTTCGAGACAGGATCTACTTCCATTTGGAAGCAAATGGACATATTAGCGAGAGACAGCATGGTTTTGTGAAGGGCAGGTCGTGTCTCACTAACTTGATAGAGTTTTTCGAAGAGGTCACAAAGATGATTGATGCAGGTAGGGCAGTGGATGTTGACTATATGGACTTCAGTAAGGCCTTTGACAAGGTCCCTCATGGCAGACTGGTAGAAAAGATGAAGTCACACGGGATCAGGGGTGAGCTGGCAAGGTGGATACAGAACTGGCTAGGTCATAGAAGGCAGAGAGTAGCAATGGAAGGGTGCTTTTCTGATTGGAGGGCTGTGACTAGTGGTGTTCTGCAGGGATCAGTGCTGGGACCTTTGCTGTTCGTAGATGTTTAAATGATTTGGAGGAAAATGTAACTGGTCTGATTGGTAAGTTTGCAGATGATACAAAGGTTGGTGGAATTGCGGATAGCGATGAGGACTGTCAGAGGATACAGCAGGATTTAGATCGTTTGGAGACTTGGGCGGAGAGATGGCAGATGGAGTTTAATCCGGACAAATGTGAGGTAATGCATTTTGGAAGGTCGAATGAAAGTCGGGAATATACAGTGAACGGTAGAACCCTCAAGAGTATTGACAGTCAGAGAGATCTAGGTGTACAGGTCCACAGGTCACTGAAAGGGGCAACACAGGTGGAGAAGGTGATCAAGAAGGCATGCGGCATCCTTGCCTTCATTGGCCGGAGCATTGAGTATCCGAATTGGCAAGTCATGTTGCAGCTGTATAGAACCTTAGTTAGGCCACACTTGGAGTATAGTGTTCAATTCTGGTTGCCACACTACCAGAAGGATGTGGAGGCTTTGGAAAGGGTGCAGAAGAGATTTACCAGGAAGTTGCCTGGTATGGAGTGCATTAGCTATGAGGAGCGGTTGAATAAACTTGGTTCCTTCTCACTGGAATGACGGAGGTTGATGGGTGTCCTGATAGAGGTCTACAAAATTATGAGAGGCATAGACAGAGTGGATAGTCAGAGGCTTTTTCCAGGGTTGAGGGGTCAATTTCTAGTGGGCATAGGTTTAAGGTGCAAGGTTTAGAGGAGATGTACGAGGCAGGTTTTTTACACAGAGGGTAGTGGGTGCCTGGAACTCGCTACCGGAGGAGGTGATGGAAGCAGGGACGATAGTGACATTTAAGGGGCATTTTGACAAATACATGAATAGGATGGGAATAGAGGGATACGGACCCAGGAAGTGTAGAAGATTTTAGTTTAGTCGGGCAGCATGGTCGGCACGGGCTTGGAGGGCCGAAGGGCCTGTTCCTGTGCTGTACTTTTCTTTGTTCTTTGTAACTCCTGATTCTATTTTGTATGTTACAAAAACACAATTAACTTTTATAAATTAACGTGTAATTGACACCATTCTCTGTATAAAAAATGTTGTCATTATTTGGCAGGTTCCTCTCAGCCACTCACTTCAGGAAGAAGATTCATCTTGGCGTTTCTAGAAAATGCTGACAGTTCTGCTCCCCTCACCGTGCATCTTGTCACTTATGACAAACCCACAGTTGTGAGGGTTTCTATATCTGACCCACCTTATGATCGTTCAGTCTCCATTCGTGCAAATAGCACAGCCATCATGACACTGAACTCCTCCTCCACGCTGTCAAGGAACCAAACTGGGAAAAATACCATAACCGTTACATCAAATGAAAATATCTCCCTTGTTGCGATAAGTGGGAAATCTAAGGCATATAATACATTATTCACTTTACCATTCACCAGTTTGGGTACAGGGTATTATATCATCACATATGGCATGGAAGGTCTGTACAACCTTAAACAATTTACCATCGCTAACAGCAATGAACATGTGCTGATCACCATCACTGTCTCGGGATCTCTGATCTTCAATGCGGTTCAGTTCACAGAGGGAGAGAGTTTCTCGTTTGCAATGGGACCAAACGAGGTTGTTCAGTTTCAGAGCAAAATGGACTTGACAGGAACAAAGATCGTGTCCACAAAGCCCGTGGCTGTCTCCAGTGGAGATCAATGCAGAACTGTCACCCGAGGTACCTGTAGCAATTTAAGTGAAACTTTATACCCGGTGGACAAGTGGTCCGATTTGTTTGTTGTTTTTCCCATTATGAAGAAAATGAAGAGGGACATCATCACCATTGTCTCTTCGGGGAATGACAACAACGTGAATATTCACACAGAGGAAGGCAATTGGCAAGTGCTGCTCCGTGATGGAGCTCATGTCAACATCTCTGTGAATGGTGGAATGATCATAAACTCAAGCAAACCGATCATGGTCATTTACCTGTTTACAGGAGGCAGCAACTCAATGGTTTCAATCCTTGACCCCTTCATGATGACTGTGATACCGTCTGTCTTTTTCAGAAATTACTTTGTGTTTGTGACAATGGACAATGTATTCAACTACATCCTGGTCATTTCATCAGGGTCGAACTCGAGCAGCATTATTTTAGACGGGAAACCTTTGTCCAAATTCCCCATCAAAAATTCAACCTTTGCTGGTTTCACTGCCACCAGAATCTACCTGGGTGAAACCGGTGGGCGTCACGTTATCGCTCAGGTTTCAGGTCGCTTCACCATCTACACCTATGGGATCAGGCGAGAAGAGTCGAATGGATATCCGATTGGCAACAGACCCCCCGCCATCAGTAAGTGTTCGGTTATTTGCACTCTTCATTGAAGAGTCTGTGGTGCACTGGTAATGTCACGTCACTAGATTAATTAGCCAGATATCAGGCAAATGCTCGTGGAACAGCCATGAATTTATATATGAATTGCATGACAGATGCTGGTGGAAATTCAATTCAATTAATTGAAAACTATCCGGAACTGAATTCTGGACACAATGACCACAAATTATCTTTGATTCTGGTTAAAATAATAAATCTGGTTCAACAGTAACAGTGAAGCACACACACCCTGTAACAAAATAAAGATCAGAAGTACAATTGCGGCACCAGAGGAACCAATAGGTGGACAACAGGATTCAAAGAGTGATACCATCGTCAGGCTCGTCTAGAATATAACCAGTGAGGTTATACAAGAGAACACGCCAAACAGGTTATACAAGAGAACACGCCAAACACCCAACCCCATCACTCAAGATTTTAGAGTCCATTATTAAGGATGAGATTGTGGAGTACTGAGAAGTGCATGGTAGAATAGGACTGAGTTAGCATGGATTCATCAAGGGGAGGTCATGCCTGACAAATCTGTTTGAATTCTTTGAGGATATAATGAGGAAGTTAGACAAAGGAGAACTAGTGGATGTAATCTATTTGGATTTCCAGAACGCCATTGACAAGGTGCCATACAGGAAGCTGCTAAATCAGTTAAGAGCCCATGGTGCTGGGGAAGGTAGAGGATTGGCTGATTGGCAGAAGGCAGAGAGTGAGGATAAAGGGGTCCTTTTCAGGATGGCAGCCGGTGACTAGTGGTGTTCCGCTGGGGTCAGTGTTGGGACCACAGCCATTCACGATATCCATTAATAATCTGGAAGAAGGATCTACGTTTGTAGATAATACAAAGATAAGTAGAGGGACAGGTTGTGTTGAGGAATCAGAGAGGCTGCAGAAGGACCTACATAGGCTATGAGAGTGGGCAAAGAAGTGGCAGATGGAATACAATTTAGAAAAGTGTGAGGTCATGCACTGTGGTAGGAAGAACAGGGACATAGACTATATTCTAAATGGGAAAGACTTCAGAAATCAGAAGTGCAAAGGGACTTAGGAGTACTAGTTCAGGATTCTCTTAATATTAACATGGATGTTCAGTTGGCAGTTAGGAAGACAAATTCAATGTTCACATTCATGTCACGAGGGCTAGAATACAAGACCAGGGATGTACTGCTGAGGCTGTACAAGGCTCTGGTCAGATCCCATTTGGAGTATTGTGAGCAGTTTTGGGCCCTGTATCCAATGAAGGATGTGCTGTCCTTGGAAAGTGTCCAGAGGAGGTTCACAAGAATGATCCCTGGAATGAAGAGCTTGTCGTATGAAGAACAGTTGAGGACTCTGGGTCTGTAGTCGATGGCATTTGGAATAATGAGGAGGGATCTTATTGAAACTTACAGGATACTGAGAGGCCTAGATCGAGTGAACGCGGAGGGAATGCTTCCACTAGTAGGAGAAACAAGAACCCGAGGCCACAACCTGAGACTAAAGGGATGATCCTTTAAAGCAGAGATGAGGAGGAATTTCTTCAGCCAGAAGGTGGTGAATCTGTGGAACTCTTTGCCGCAGAAGGCTGTGGAGGCCAAGTCACTAAGTGTCTTTAAGACAGAGATAGATAGGTTCTTGTTTAATAAGGGTATCAGGGGTTTTGGGGAGAAGGCAGGAGAATGATGATGAGAAACAGATCAGCCATGATTGAATGGCGGAGCAGACCTGATGGACCGAATGGGCTAATTCTGATCATATGTCTTATGGTCTTATGGACACCATCATCACATAATTAGACGAGGACCCACCACATCACACTGTTTTTTTTTAAATATATATATTTTATTCAGATTTTTCAGCCAAACAAAGCAATACAAAGGTTTTCCCTTTTTACAACAATAAAACAATATAAATAACAGTGACCGTTTTAACAAGTAAATAAATAATATATAAACTAAACTAAATGGCAACTGACATAACAAAAATAATAACTCTCCAGATACCCGCGAACTTTATCCGTTCTAGTTTTATAAACCCTGCCATGTCATTTATCCAGGTCTCCACGCCCGGGGGTTTGCCTTCCTTCCACATCAACAGTATCCTGCGCCGGGCTACTAGGGATGCAAAGGCCAAGACATCAGCCTCTTTCGCCTCCTGCACTCCCGGCTCTTCTGCAACCCCAAATATAGCCAACCCCCAGCCTGGCTCGACCCGGACCCCCACCACCTTCGAAAGCACCTTTGCCACCCCCACCCAGAACCCCAGCAGTGCCGGGCATGACCAAAACATGTGGGTGTGGTTTGCTGGGCTTCTCGAGCATCTCCCACACCTATCCTCTACCCCGAAAAATTTACTGAGCCTTGCTCCGGTCATATGTGCCCTGTGCAAAACCTTGAATTGTATCAGGCACACGATACACGATCAGGCCTGGCGCACGAGGACGACGAGTTTACCCTACGTAGGGCATCAGCCCACAGCCCCTCCTCAATCTCTTCCCCCAGCTCTTCTTCCCATTTTCCCTTCAGCTCATCCACCATGATCTCCCCCTCGTCCCTCATTTCCCTGTATATATCCGACACCCTACCATCTCCCACCCATGTCCCTGAGATCACTCTATCTTGAATCTCCTGCGTCGGGAGCTGCGGGAATTCCCTCACCTGTTGCCTTGCAAACGCCCTCAGTTGCATGTGCCGAAATGCATTCCCTTGGGGCAACCCATATTTTTCCGTCGGCGCTCCCAGACTCGCAAACGTCCCGTCTATGAACAGATCCCTCAGTTGCACAATCCCAGCTCTCTGCCATGCTCCAAATCCCCCATCTATTCTCCCGGGGACAAACCTATGATTATTTCTTATCGGGGACCGCACCGAGGCTCCCATCCTTCCCCTCTGCCGTCTCCACTGCCCCCAAATTTTCAGTGTTGCCACCACCACTGGACTTGTGGTGTATTTCTTCGGGGAGAACGGCAACGGCGCTGTCGCCAGTGCTTGTAGGCTGGTTCCCTTGCAGGACGCCATCTCCAATCTCTTCCACGCCGCTCCCTCCCCTTCTCCCATCCACTTACATACCATTGAGATATTGGCGGCCCAGTAGTACTCACTTAGGCTCGGTAGTGCCAGTCCCCCCCCTATCCCTGCTACGCTGCAAGAACCCCCTCCTCACTCTCGGGGTCTTCCCAGCCCACACAAAACTCATGACACTTTTCTCGATTTTCTTGAAAAAAGCCTTCGTGACCATCACCGGAAGGCACTGAAACACAAAAAGGAATCTCGGGAGGACTGACATTTTGACCGCCTGCACCCTACCCACCAGTGACAGGGGCACCATGTCCCATCTCTTAAAATCCTCCTCCATCTGTTCCACCAATCGTGTTAAATTAAGCCTATGTAAGGTTCCCCAACTCCTGGCTATCTGAATCCCTAAGTACCGGAAATCTCTTGTTACCTTCCTCAGCGGTAAATCATCTATTCCCCTGCTCTGCTCCCCCGGATGCACCACAAACAACTCACTCTTCCCCATATTCAATTTGTACCCCGAGAATTCCCCAAACTCCCTGAGTGTCTGCATTATCTCAGGCATCCCCTCCACTGGGTCCGCAACATACAGCAATAAATCATCTGCATACAATGATACCCAGTGTTCTTCTCCTCCCCTGAGTACTCCCCTCCACTTCCTGGAGCCCCTCAGTGCTATGGCCAGGGGCTCAATCGCCAATGCAAACAGTAGCGGAGACAGGGGAACCCCTGCCTCGTCCCCCTATAAAGACGGAAGTAGTCAGACCTCTGCCTGTTCGTGACCACACTTGCCACCAGGGCCCTATATAGCAGCTGTACCCATCCAATAAACCCTTCTCCAAAACCAAATCTCCTCAGCACTTCCCACAGATAGTCCCACTCTACTCTGTCGAATGCTTTCTCGGCGTCCATCGCCACCACTATCTTCGCCTCCCCCTCTGGTGGGGGCATCATCATCACCCCTAGCAGCCTCCGTATGTTCGTGTTCAGCTGTCTCCCCTTAACGAACCCAGTTTGATCCTCGTGGACCATCCCCGGGACACAGTCCTCTATCCTCGTCGCCATCACCTTGGCCAGGAGCTTAGCATCTACGTTTAAAAGGGAAATGGGCCTGTAGGACCCACACTGCAGCGGGTCTTTTTCCTTCTTCAAAAGGAGCGATATCGTTGCCTCCGACATAGTCGGGGGCAACTTCCCCCTTTCCCTGGCCCCATTAAAGGTTCTCGTCAAAAGCGGGGCCAGCAGGTCCATATATTTCCTATATAATTCCACCGGGAATACGTCCGGTCCCGGGGCCTTCCCCGCCTGCATGCTTCCAATCCCTTTTACCACCTCCTCCATCTCAATCTGTGCTCCCAGTCCCGCTCTCTCCTGCTCCTCCACCTTCGGGAATTCCAGCTGATCCAGGAAACACATCATTCCCTCCTTCCCTTCCGAGGGCTGAGCCTTATATAACCTCTCATAGAATGCCTTGAACACCCCGTTCACTCTCTCCGCTCCCCGTTCCATCTCTCCCTCCTCATCTCTCACCCCACCTATCTCCCTTGCCGCTCCCCTCCTCCTCAATTGGTGGGCCAATAGCCGACTCGCCTTCTCTCCATACTCATACTGTACACCCTGTGCCCTCCTCCACTGTGCCTCTGCCTTACCCATGGTCAGCAGGTCAAATTCCACATGTAACCGTTGTCTTTCCCTGTACAGTCCCTCCTCTGGTGCCTCTGCATATTGCCTGTCCACCCTCAGAAGTTCTTTCAACACTCGCTCCCTTTCTTTACCCTCTTGCTTCCCTTTATGTGCCCTTATGGATATCAGTTCCCCTCTGACCACCGCCTTCAACGCCTCCCAGACCACTCCCATCTGAACCTCTCCGTTGTCATTAAGCTCCAAGTACCTTTCGATACACCCCCTCACCCTTAGACATACCCCCTCATCCGCCAATAAGCCCATATCCATTCTCCAGAGTGGGTGCTGTTCTTTTTCCTCTCGTACCTCCAGGTCTTCCCAATGTGGAGCGTGGTCCGAATTGGCTATGGCCGTATACTCCGTCCCTGTCACCTTCGGAATCAGTGCCCTTCCCAAGACAAAAAAGTCTATCAGTGAGTATACTTTGTGAACATGGGAGAAAAATGAGAACTCCTTACTCCTAGGCCTACTAAATCTCCAGGGATCTACTCCTCCCATCTGCTCCATGAAGTCCTTGTGCACCCTGGTCGCTGCCGGCCTCCTCCCGGTCCTGGACCTCGACCGGTCCAGCCCTGGATCAAGCACCATATTGAAGTCTCCCCCCATTACCAACTTTCCCGCCTCCAGGTCCGGGATACGTCCCAACATACGCCTCATAAAATTTGCATAATCCCAGTTTGGGGCGTATACGTCCACCGCCTCCCCTTGCAATCTGCCACTCACCATCACATATCTACCCCCACTATCCGCCACTATGGTCTTTGCCTCAAACAGTACCCGTTTCCCCACCAAGATAGCCACCCCCCTATTCTTCACATCAAAACCCGAATGGAACACCTGCCCCACCCATCCTTTACGTAATCTGACCTGGTCTATCAGTTTCAGGTGTGTCTCCTGCAACATAACCACATCTGCCCTTAATTTCTTTAGGTGTGCGAGTACCCGTGCCCTTTTAATCGGCCGGTTCAGCCCTCTCACGTTCCACGTGATCAGCCGGGTTGGGGGGCTCTTTACCCCCCCCCCCCTTGTCGACTAGCCATCCCCTTTTTTAACCCAGCTCCTCACCCGGTTCCCACGTACCCGTATATCCCACCGACGGTGCCCTCCCGCCTCGACCACCCCATCCCATAACAGCTCCCCCTTCTCCTTAGCAACAGCAACCCAATTAACCCCCCCCCTCTCCGCTAGATCCCCCTCTAGCGTAGTTGCACCCCCCATGTTGCTCCCAGAAGTCAGCGAACTCTGGCTGACCTCGGCTTCCCCCCTTGTCCTCGGCCCCCACTGTGCGGGGCCCCCTCCTTCCTGCGTCCCCGTTCCCGCCACAATTACCATAGCGCGGTAACAAAGCCCGCGTTTCCCACTCGGCCCCGCCCCTAATGGTGTATTTCCCTTCTCCTTCCCCTTTCCGTCCCACCGGCACCCACAGTTCCTCATACTCCCCCCCCCCCCAACATGGGGAAGAGAGAAAAGTTACAGGAACACAGAATTAACAAATTGAAAAATCCTCCCCCCCCCACCTTCCCCTTCCTCGCCCCACATAATCACCCCACCACTTTGTCCCAGAAGCTCTTTCTCTCGCCAGACTATTCCAGCTTCTTGTCCACAATGAATGTTCACGCCTCTTCTGCCGTCTCAAAGTAGTGGTGCTTCCCTTGGTGTGTGACCCACAGTCTCGCCGGTTGCAACATTCCAAATTGAACCTTCTTTTTGTGAAGCACCGCCTTAGCCCGATTGAAACTTGCCCTCCTTCTCGCCACCTCCGCACTCCAATCCTGGTATACGCGGATCACCGCGTTCTCCCACCTACAGCTCCGAGTTTTCTTCGCCCATCTGAGGACCGTCTCTCTGTCATTGTAGCGGAGAAACCTCACCACTATAGTTCGAGGTATTTCTCCAGCCTTTGGTCTTCGCGCCAGAACTCGATAGGCTCCCTCCACCTCCAAAGGGCCCGTCGGGGCCTCCGATCCCATTAGCGAGTGAAGCATCGTGCTCACATATGTCCCGACGTCCGCCCCTTCTGCGCCTTCGGGAAGACCCAGGATTCTTAAATTCTTCCTCCTTGAGTTATTTTCCAGTGCTTCCAACCTCTCCACACACCTTTTGTGCTGTGCCTAGTGCGTTTCTGCCTTCACCACCAGGCCCTGTATTTCGTCCTCGTTTTCAGCAGTCTTTGCCTTCACGACCCGAAGCTCCAGCTCTTGGGTCCTCTGCTCCTCCTTTAGCCCTTCAATCGCCTGTAATATCGGGGCCAACACTTCCTTCTTCAACTCCTTCTTCAGCTCTTCCACACAGCGCCGCAGGAACTCTTGTTGCTCCGGGCCCCATAACAAACGGCCACCTTCCGACGCCATCTTGCTTTGAGCTTCCCTTCCTTGCCGCTGCTCCAGAGGATCCCCCGTAATCCGGCCGCTATCCTCTCTCTTTTCCATGCGTGTCCGGGGGGATTCCCTTCTGGTTTACCGCACAGAGTTTTTGGCCGTTTAAATTGCCGTTGGGGCTCCTATTAAGAGCCCAAAAGTCCGTTTCAATGGGAGATGCCGAAACGTGCGACTCAGCTGGTCATTGCCGCACCAGGAAGTCCCACATCACACTGTTGACCGTAGCATCCATAGGGCTTTGCAGCAAGGAACAAGGCCCTTCGGCCCATCACTTCCATGCTGGCCATCAAGCACTTTTTTATTATAATCCAATTTTCCAGCACTTGGTCAATAGCCTTGTATGCTATGGCATTGCAAGTGCTCATCTAAATACTTCTTACAAGTTGCAAGAGTTCCTGCCTCTACCACCCTTTCAGGCAGTCAGTTCCAGATTGTCAACACTTTCTGGGTGAAAAAGACTTTCCTCACATCTCCTCTGAACCTCTTGCCACTTAACGTATCCACCTCAACTAAGGGGAAACGTTCCTTCCTGTCAAACCCATCTCCATGCCTCATACTTTTATACACCTCATTCAGGTCCCCTGAGCTCTCCCTGCTCCAGGGAAAACAACCCCAGCCTATCCAGTCTCCCTTGACACCAGCTGAAAAACACCAGCCCAGGCAATGTCCTGGTGACCTCCTCTGCGTCCTCTCTGTCTTGTTACCTGTGTGGTAGGTAACTCGTGCTACTCAATCCTTGGTTGATGGTGAGGTATTCTGAATCTCGATGAGGAAGACTCAAACTCGTCCAGTAACAGGAAAGGTTTATTGAGTAACTATAACAACAAGTGCATGAGTTCTTTACTTTAACTTTGATACTAGTGATAAGGTTAACAAGATCTAACAACAGTGAATATAAGTAACTCCACTAACTATCTGAACTATTATGATATTGCCCTGATCACAATGCACCCGAGAGAGAGACTGCCCCAGACCCAATGTGGCTGCCTTTTATACCCCCATTATATGGCCCTCTAGTGATCATGTGGTGCTGCTGATTACTCATTAACCCCTTGTGTACATGCACATACAGAGATCACTACATCCCCCCCTCTTTCTTGTGTTACATATTTTCTGTATGTTGTAAAGAAAATTGAACAAACATAGTGGATGCAGTCAACTGGAGACAGGTAAGACAAATAACGCTGTGTACAATCTGTGATGGTAATGATGACCGTACAAATCCAATCAATGTTCAAAGAGTCGCATCTTAACAAGAAAATTTGTGAGTCCAATCTTTATGAATTTGATCAGTTGGGTTGCTTTCTTCTGTCGTCGAGGTGGCAATGGTGATGTCGTCATTTCATTGTGAACATCGTCAGTGTTCATGTGTGGAAGTGACCAGCAAGTCATCACGAGGTGTTCGAATGGCCGGAGCAGCTTGTTGTCTGCCCCGGACCTTTTTATTTTGTGCTTGCGGTATTGACTCCGTACGTCCTCGTTCTTGAAAGCTGGGTTGGTTGCTTGCTGTGGTGCAGATATGAAATCAAGAGATTTGTTGTCATGGAATGTAATGTTTGTAGTCTTACCACTGTTTCGAACTGTGCCGGGACTTTGTCCTTTCTGTGTGGAGTTGTGACATGATGCCCAGGTCGTGGTTTCATTGTCGTTGTTTTTGTGGCTTCTGTCGTTGATACTGTTGTTGGTCTTGTTGTTGTTGTTGTTACAGTTTTGCTCACTGACTGTACCATGTGTATTATTCGAGTCATACTCAAAGTGTTTGTGTCAGTGCCCTTTTTGGTAACCGATGTTTCGTTGAGCGTTTTTTCTTGAGAATTGTGAGAATGATCTGATGTGGCATTGATGTTGGTGACATCAGTCATCTCTGGTGGATTTGCTTGCCCTTCTTTGCTTCCTTGGTGCTCCTGTTCAGGAGACATTTCCGGTGCTTTGGAATCATCTGTGATCTCTTTATGCTCCTCTTCAGGAGTAATTTCCGGTTCATTTGAATCACCTTTGGTTTTTTTGGTGCTCCTCTTCTGGAGTCAAAATTTTCAAGATTTCAAATGAAGTCGTCTCTCTGGACCCAAGAGTAGACCTACTCTGTGCTTCTGTACAGACGAGCTGAGATCTGGCAGTCTCGTTGTGATCCTGCACACTCTGTATGTGGAGTGTGATCACTTTGTCACTGTTTTTACATACAGTGGGTGGACATTCAATGTCTTCTTGTTGGTTTCATGAGCTGGGTGGACTTTCATAGTCTGCTGCTGGTTGCTCATATAAGGCGGATAGACCGTCATAGTCTTCCTCGCGCACTGTTGTCACTCCGGAGTCTTTAATTGCGTCCATTCTGGAGTCTGTCAACGAGCTCGCTGTGGAGGCTGGTATCACTCCCTCTGTGGAGTCGATCTGTGCTCTCTGCGTGGCGTCGCCGCCTTCTCGGATATTTGACATGCGGCTGTCATCCATTGTATCGACGATCTGCCATGTGTCATGGTACTGGATTCCTCTACCATGAGACTCATATTGAACTTGGCACCCATGTTGTTGCTGTAATGATCATCAGATCCGGTGAACTCATCCATGGCTGAGTAGCATTCGTCAGCGAGCAAATCATCTCTTCTTGCTGAGGATATGTCATGGTGCTCTCTTTTTCCAATGAGGAACTCATCTCCTGAGTAGTCATCGTCAACGAACAAATCTTTTGCTCTGGTTTTGTCATTGTGCTCTCCTCTTTGGGTGTTGCAAACTGCTTGTTCCAGGGTGGTGCGACAGTAATGCTTAACTGTGGGTGGAGGCTCGGGCTTCATTCTGTCGTTGGAGGAAAGATTTTTGTGTTTTGTAACTTTAAAATTCTTGTTGTTTACTTTCGGGCATTTCGGGTGAGGCGTGGTGACTGTTATGTAAGGTTCCTCAGTTAATTCAACTGTGTCCACGCCGTATGAGTAGTCACAGACTAGGTCATCATTTTGTGATAAGTAATCACCGTAGGTTGGTTTGTTTTCCATTGATGCAACGTTCCTAACATCGCAGAGCCTCAGTTTTTGTCCTGTGGAATTCATGTGTAGGACAGCTCTACATTTAGAGGCATGGTGGTTGTATCTTCCACACCCCAGGCACTGTTTGCCAAAAAATGGACATTGCCCTTTTAAATGGGCGTGTCTGCAGTGAAGCCACGTCATCACGCCGTCCCGCCACGCTTGCGCATGCGCAGTAGTTTTGTCATCCGGTTCCAATCTTCGGGCGAACTGCGTTTGTGCCACTTCCAGGTTTGCGCGCACAGTGGAGGAACGCCTTCTAGATGCCTGGGCCACCATTTTGACGGATCCAACCTCGCGGTGGAGGCCTTGTTCCCGGTGAACAAATTGTTCATACTGTGTTTCGGTAATTTCATGAGCAGAGCATTTTTGAATGGCCATTTAAACGGGTCATGTTTCTGTGTTTCAGGAGAGACTTTCTGAGTCCCTCATCAGAGATGCCACTGACAATTTTGTCTCTGATGAGGGAGTCACGGAGGGTTTCATAATTGTAGGATTGGTCCATCAGCTTTAAGTCAGTGACAAAACTGCTGAATGATTCTCCTTGTCTTTGTAGCCGCCTGGTGAATTTAAAGCGTTCAAATGTCTCATTAACCTCAGATTTGCAGTGGTTGTCGAATTGTTTTAGAATTATGTCCAGTTTTTTCTTGTCCTCTCCTTCCACGTAGGTGAATGAATTATATATATCAATGGCCTGTTTCCCTGCCGCAGATAAGAGGTAGGCAATTTTTTTAGAATCAGGCGCAGCGGTCATGTCCTTAATTTCCATAAATAGATTAAATTGTTGCAGAAATATTTTCCAATTACCAGAGGTTCTGAGTTGCTGCGGTGCTGGAAGTGAACCCATCTTACCAGTTGTTCTTTTTCTTGCCCAAGAGGTCCGAGTGCTGCGAAGACTTCCGTGGTCGGATATCTATCCGAAATTTTTTTTTCTTGTTGTCAAACCTTATCTAACTAGTTCTTTCAAAGTCAACACGCCTGGTACCATGTCTTGTTACCTGTGTGGTAGGTAACTCGTGCTACTCAATCCTTGGTTGATGGTGAGGTATTCTGAATCTCGATGAAGACAACTCAAACTCGTCCAGTAACAACAAAGGTTTATTGAGTGACTATAGCAATAAGTGCATGAGTTCTTTACTTTAACTATGATACTAGTGATAATGAAATGAAATGAAATGAAATGAAAATCGCTTATTGTCACAAGTAGGCTTCAAATGAAGTTACTGTGAAAAGCCCCTCGTCGCCACATTCCGGCGCCTGTTTGGGGAGGCTAGTACAGGAAGGTTAACAAGATCTAGCAACAGTGACCATACGTAACTCCACTAACTATCTGAATTATTATGATATTGCCCTGATCACAGTGCACCCGAGACAGAGAGAGACTGCCCCAGACCCAATGTGGCTGCCTTTTATATCCCCGTTGGTCCGGCCCTCGAGTGATTATGTGATGCTGCTGATTACTCATTAACCCCTTGTGTACGTGCACATACAGAGATCACTACACTCTCCAGTGCAATCACTTCCTTCCTGTAGTGCGGTGACCAGAACTGCACAGTACTCCAGCCGGGGCCTAACCAGTGTTTTATACAGCTTAGGCATAACCTCCCTGTTCTTATATTCCATGCCTTGATTAATGAAGGCAAGAAATCTACAAGCGTAGAAACATAGACACATAGAAAAAGGGAGCAGTAAAAGGCCATTCAGCCCTTTGAGCCTGCTCCACCATTCATTATGATCATAGCCGATCATCCAACTCAATGACCTGATCTTGCTTTCCTCCCACATATCCTTTGATGCCCTTCACCTCAAGTGCTACATCTAACTGCTTCTTGGACACATACAATGTTTTGGCCTCAATTACTTCTTGTGGTAACGAATTCCACAGGCTCACCACGCTCTGAGAGAAGAAATCTCTCCTCATCTCTGTCCTCAATGGTTTACCTGTATCCTCAGACTGTGACCCCTGGTTCTGGGCACACGCACCACCGGAACAATCTTTCTTTCATCTCCCCTGTCTAATCGTGTCTAGTTAGAATTTTGTAGGTTTCTCTGAGATCCCCCTCATTCTTCTGAACTCCAGTGAACACAATCTTAAACGACTCAATCTCTACTCATATTAGTTCTGCCATCCCAGGAATGAGCTTGGTAAACCTTCTCTGCACCCCCTCTATAGCAAGAACATCCTTCCTCAGATAAGGAGACCAAAACTGCACACAATATTCCAAGTATGGGCTCACCAAGGCTCTGTACAAGTTCAGCAAGACATCCCTGCTCCTGTATTCGCATCCTCTTGTAAAGAAGGTCAGCATACCATTTCCCTTCTTTACCACCTGCTGCACCTGCATGCTTACCTTCAGTGACTGTTGTACAAGGGCACCCAGGTCTCAATGCACATTCCCCTCCCCTGATTCAAGGGGTTGGATTCTCCGATTCTGAGACTAAGTGCTGACACCGGCGTGGGAACGATGGCGTTTTACGACCGGAAAAATGGCGCAAAACGGCGAACGATCCTCCGTCCGGTGGGGGGCTAGCAGGCACGCAGCGTAGAGCACCCAGCTCTAGCTGCGGATATGGCCAGAGAATTGCTGGGTCCGTGGCCGCGCAATCGCACGGCGGCGGCCTGAAGCGGCTGCCCCATGCCCCATGGCGCCGGCCATATGCGGACCCGGCCTGCCAAATAGTGACACCCTTTGGCCAGGCTTGCCACCTCTTTACCACTGCAACCAATGCCCCCAGCGCCCGCCAAAGCCCCCCCCCCCCCCCTGCCCGCTGATCGGCTTCCCCCTGGCTGTGGCGTCGCTGGACTTAGTCTGCAGCCTCCATGCCGAGTTCCCGAAAATAAATACCATGAGTCGCCGACGCCGTTGGGAACTCAGCCCGTCGGGGGCGGAGCATTGGGGGGAGTGCCTCAGCTAACGTCCTGAGGCCGTCCATATGGAATACGGTGTTTCGGAGGGGACGGAGCATCGCAATAGTGGCACGACCCCCTTCTTTGGCGGCTACGTGGATTCTCCGGCCAAACGCCAAACGCGATTTTGGCATCGGAGACCGGACTCCTGCCCATGGCCTTTCTGATAAGAATCTGCCTTCTCATGGATAACCTCACATTTATCCAAATTATCCTGCATCTATCATTCATTTGCCTACTCACTCACCTTGTCCAAATCACACTGAAGGATCTCGGCATCCTGCTCACAGCTCACCGTCCCAACCTTCTTAACCTACCTGTCCTGCTGCCTTCGGAGATCAGTGGACAAGCAGTCTAATGTCCCTTTGACCCTATGTAATTCTGTGGGTACGATCATTCCTTCTATATTCCTTTGCTTTGCCAGTCCTCCCAAAATGCATTACCTCACATATTTCATGTTGAAATTTCATTTGCCCCACTTCAGCCCATCTTAGCAGTCTGTCTTTGTCGTCCTGTAATCCATGACCTATTTACCACACCATCAATTTTTGTGTCAGCTACAAACTTGCTTATCATACTCCTTACATTCGCATCCATATCATTAATATGTACTACAAACAAAACAGGGCCCAGCACTGAGCCCTGTGGAACATCGCTGGAGAGTCACAAAAATAAGCTTCAACCATCAGCATCTGGCAGACCTTATTGATGACCATACCTCGCTCTGGAACATATCATGCTGCTGACCATATCACACTGCTCACCATATCTCAGTGCTGACCATATCTCACTGCTAGCCATATCTCACAGCTGACCATATCTCACTGCTAGCCATATTTCACAGCTGACCATATCTCACTGCTAGCCATATCTCACAACTGACCGTATCTCACTGCTTACCATATCTCACTCCTGGCTATATCTCACTGCTGACCATATTTAACTGCAGACCGTATCTCACTGCTGACCATATCTTACTGCTGACCATATCTCAATGCAGATCTGATCTCAGTGCTGACCATGTCGAACAGCTCACTATATCGCGCTGCTGACCACATCACCCTGCAGACAATATTGCACTGAAGACCATGTCACACTGCTGATCATATCACACTGCTAGCCATATCTCACTGCAGAACATAACTCACTGCTGACCATATCTCGCTGCTGACCATATTGCACTGTTGACTACTTCTCCCAACTGACGATATCACACTGCTGACCATATCACACTGCTGACCATACCTGACTGCTGACCATATAGCGCCACTGACCGTACTTCACTGCTGGTTCTACCACACTGCTGACCATATAATACCACTAACGATAACTCACTGCTGACCATATAGCACTGCTGACTATACAACACAACTGGTCATATCTCACTGCTGCCATATCTCACTGCTGACTGTAACTCACAGCTGGCCAAATCTCATTGCTGACCATATCACATCCCTCACCATATCACACTGCCCACCACACCTCACTGCTGACCATAATAATAATAATCACTTATTGTCATGGTGAGTCAGGTGACCACCATGTGTCATGGTGAGTCAGGTGAGTGAAGTCACCATGACTTCAATGAAGTTACTGTGAAAATCCCCTAGTCACCACATTCGCCGCCTGTTCGGGGAGATCGGTACAGGCCATATCACAGTGCTGACCATATCTCACTGCTGACCATATCACACTGCTGTCCACATCACACTCCTGACCATATAAGATTGCTGATCATACCTCATTGCCGACCATATATCACTGCTGACCATATCACTCTGCTGACCATATTGCACTGCATATCATACCTCACTTCTGTCCATATCACACTGCTGACCATATTGCACTGCATTTCATACCTCACTTCTGTCCATATCACACTCCTGACCATATTGCACTGCATATCGTACCTCACTTCTGTCCATATCACACTGCTGACCATATTGCACTGCATATCATACCTCGCTACTGACCATATCGCACTGCTGACCATATCACACTCCTGACCTATAACACTGCTGACCATACCTCATTGCTGACAATATATCACTGCTGACCATATCACACTGCTCACCATATCTCACTGCTGACCATATCTCACTGCTGACCATATCTGGCTGCTGACCATGTCACACTGCTGACCAGATCACACTGCTGACCAGATCAGCTTCTGACCAAATCACACTGCTGATCCTAACACACTGCTGACCAAATCACACTGCTGATCCTAGCACACTGCTGATCCTAACTCACTGCTGACCAAATCACACTGCTGATCCTAGCACACTGCTGATCATAGAACATAGAAAATACAGCACAGAACAGGCCCTTCGGCCCACGATGTTGTGCCGAACCTTTGTCCTAGATTAATCATAGATTATCATTGAATTTACAGTGCAGAAGGAGGCCATTCGGCCCTTTGAGTCTGCACCGGCTCTTGGAAAGAGCACCCTACCCAAACTCAACACCTCCACCCAACACCAAGGGCAATTTTGGACATTAAGGGCAATTTATCATTGGCCAATTCACCTAACCTGCACATCTTTGGACTGTGGGAGGAAACCGGAGCACCCGGAGGAAACCCACGCAGACATGGGGAGGACGTGCAGACTCCGCACAGACAGTGACCCAAGCCAGAATCGAACCTGGGACCCTGGAGCTGTGAAGCAATTGTGCTATCCACAATGCTACCGTGCTGCCCTGAAGAACAAATAAATCTACACTATATCATTTTACCGTAATCCATGTACCTATCCAATAGCTGCTTGAAGGTCCCTAATGTTTCCGACTCAACTACTTCCACAGGCAGTGCATTCCATGCCTCCACTACTCTCTGGGTAAAGAACCTACCTCTGACATCCCCCCTATATCTTCCACCATTCACCTTAAATTTATGTCCCCTTGTAATGGTTTGTTCCACCCGGGGAAAAAGTCTCTGACTGTCTACTCTATCTATTCCCCTGATCATTTTATAAACCTCTATCAAGTCGCCCCTCATCCTTCTCCGTTCTAATGAGAAAAGGCCTAGCACCTTTCCTCGTAAGACCTACTCTCCATTCCAGGCAACATCCTGGTAAATCTTCTTTGCACCTTTTCCAAAGCTTCCACATCGTTCCTAAAATGAGGCGACCAGAACTGTACACAGTACTCCAAATGTGGCCTTACCAAAGTTTTGTACAGCTGCATCATCACCTCAATCTTAAATTCAATCCCTCTGTTAATGAACGCGAGCACACCATAGGCCTTCTTCACAGCTCTATCCACTTGAGTGGCAACTTTCAAAGATGTATGAACATAGACCCCAAGATCTCTCTGCTCCTCCACATTGCCAAGAACTCTACCGTTAACCCTGTATTCCGCATTCATATTTGTCCTTCCAAAATGGACAACCTCACACTTTTCAGGGTTAAACTCCATCTGCCACTTCTCAGCCCAGCTCTGCATCCTATCTATGTCTCTTTGCAGCCGACAACAGTCCTCCTTACTATCCACAACTCCACCAATCTTCGTATCGTCTGCAAATTTACTGACCCACCCTTCAACTCCCTCAGCCAAGTCATTAATGAAAATCACAAACAGCAGAGGACCCAGAACTGTTCCCTGCGGTACGCCACTGGTAACTGGGATCCAGGCTGAATATTTGCCATCCACCACCACTCTCTGACTTCTATCGGTTAGCCAGTTCGTTATCCAACTGGCCAAATTTCCCACTATCCCATGCCTCCTTACTTTCTGCATAAGCCTACCATGGGGAACCTTATCAAATGCCTTACTAAAATCCATGTACACTACATCCACTGCTTTACCTTCATCCACATGCTTGGTCACCTCCTCAAAGAATTCAATAAGACTTGTAAGGCAAGACCTACCCCTCACAAATCCGTGCTGACTATCCCTCATCAAGCAGTGTCTTTCCAGATGCTCAGAAATCCTATCCTTCAGTACCCTTTCCATTACTTTGCCTACCACCGAAGTAATTCCCAGGGTTATCTCTAGTCCCTTTTTTGAACAGGGGCACGACATTTGCCACTCTCCAATCCCCTGGTACCACCCCTGTTGACAGTGAGGACAAAAAGATCATTGCCAACGGCTCTGAAATTTCATCTCTTGCTTCCCATAGAATCCTTGGATATATCCCGTCAGGCCCGGGGGACTTGTCTATCCTCAAGTTTTTCAAAATGCCCAACACATCTTCCTTCCTAACAAGTATTTCCTCGAGCTTACCAATCTGTTTCACACTGTCCTCTCCAACAATATCGCCCCTCTCATTTGTAAATACAGAAGAAAAGTACTAGTTCAAGACCTCTCCTATCTCTTCAGACTCAATACACAATCTCCCGCTACTGTCCTTGATCGGACCTACCCTCGTTCTAGTCATTCTCATATTTCTCACATATGTGTAAAAGGCCTTGGGGCTTTCCTTGATCCTACCCGCCAAAGATTGTTCATGCCCTCTCTTAGCTCTCCTAATCCCTTTCTTCAGTTCCCTCCTGGCTATCTTGTATCCCTCCAATGCCCTGTCTGAACCTTGTTTCCTCAGCCTTACATAAGTCTCCTTTTTCCTCTTAACAAGACATTCAACCTCTCTTGTCAACCATGGTTCCCTCACTCGACCATCTCTTCCCTGCCTGACAGGGACATACATATCAAGGACACGTAGCACCTGTTCCTTGAACAAGTTCCACATTTCACTTGTGTCCTTCCCTGCCAGCCTATGTTCCCAACTTATGCACTTCAATTCTTGTCTGACAACATCGTATTTACCCTTCCCCCAATTGTAAACCTTGCCCTGTTGCACGTACCTATCCCTCTCCATTACTAAAGTGAAAGTCACAGAATTGTGGTCACTATCTCCAAAATGCTCCCCCACTAACAAATCTATCACTTGCCCTGGTTCATTACAAAGTACTAAATTCAATATTGCCCCTCCTCTGGTCGGACAATCTACATACTGTGTTAGAAAAGCTTCCTGGACACACTGCACAAACACCACCCCATCCAAACTATTTGATCTAAAGAGTTTCCACTCAATATTTGGGAAGTTAAAGTCGCCCATGACTACTACCCTATGACTTCTGCACATTTCCAAAATCTGTTTCCAAATCTGTTCCTCCACATCTCTGCTACTATTGGGGGGCCTATAGAAAACTCCTAACAAGGTGACTGCTCCTTTCCTATTTCTGACTTCAACCCATACTACCTCAGTAGGGTGATACTCCTCGAACTGCCTTTCTGCAGCTGTTATACTATCTCTAATTAATAATGCCACCCTCCCCACCTCTTTTACCACCCTCCCTAATCTTATTGAAACATCTATAACCAGGGACCTCCAACAACCATTTCTGCCCCTCTTCTATCCAAGTTTCCGTGATGGCTAACACATCGTAGTCCCAAGTACCGATCCAGGCCTTAAGTTCACCCACCTTATTGCTGCTGCTTCGTGCGTTGAAGTGTACAGACTTCAACCCATCTCCGTGCCGCACTGCTGATCCTAGCACACTGCTGACCAAATCACACTGCTGATCCTAGCACACTACTGATCCTAACTCACTGCTGACCAAATCATACTGCTGATCCTAACGCACTGCTGATCCTAGCACAATGCTGACCAATTCACACTGCTGATCTTAGCACACTGCTGATCCTAACTCACTGCTGACCAAATCACACTGCAGATCCTAACACACTGCTGACCAAATAACACTGCTAGTCTTAACACACTGCTGATCCTAACACACTGCTGACCAAATCACATTGCTGATCCTAACGCACTGCTGATCCTAGCACACTGCTGACCAAATTGCACTGCTGATCCTAACACACTGCTGACCAAATCACACTGCTGATCCTAACACACTGCTGATCCGAGCACACTGTTGATCCTAAAACACTGCTGATCCTAACACACTGCTGATCCTTACGCACTGCTGATCCTAACACACTGCTGATCCTTACGCACTGCTGACCAAATCACACTGCTTATCCTAGCACACTGCTGATCCTAACACACTGCTGTTCCAAACACACTGCTGATCCTAACACACTGCTGACCAAATCACACTGCTGATCCTAACTCACTGCTGACCAAATCACACTGCTGATACTAACACAATGCTGATCCTAACACACTGCTGACCAAATCACACTGCTGATCCTAAGACACTGCTGATCCTAGCACACTGCTGACCAAATCACACTGCTGATACTAACACACTGCTGATCCTAACACACTGCTGATCCTAACTCACTGCTGACCAAATCACACTGCTGATCCTAACACACTGCTGATCCGAGCACACTGCTGATCCTAACACACTGCTGATCCTTACGCACTGCTGACCAAATCACACTGCTGACCAAATCACACTGCTGATCCTAACACACTACTGATCCGAGCACACTGCTGATCCTAACACACTGCTGATCCTAACACACTGCTGATCCTAACGCACTGCTGATCCTAACGCACTGCTGACCAAATCACACTGCTGATCCTAACACACTGCTGATCCTTACGCACTGCTGACCAAATCACACTGCTGACCAAATCACACTGCTGATCCGAAAACACGGCTGATCCGAGCACACTGCTGATCCTAACACACTGCTGATCCTTACGCACTGCTGACCAAATCACACTGCTGACCAAATCACACTGCTGATCCTAACACACTGCTGATCCGAGCACACTGCTGATCCTAACACACTGCTGATCCTAACACACTGCTGATCCTAACGCACTGCTGATCCTAACGCACTGCTGACCAAATCACACTGCTGATCCTAACACACTGCTGATCCTTACGCACTGCTGACCAAATCACACTGCTGACCATATCACACTGCAGATCCTAATGCACTGCTGATCCTAACACACTGCTGATCCTAACGCACTGCTGATCCTAACACACTGCTGATCCTAACACACTGCTGATCCTAACACACTGCTGATCCTAACACACTGCTGTTCCAAACACACTGCTGATCCTAACACACTGCTGACCAAATCACACTGCTGATCCTAACACACTGCTGACCAAATCACACTGCTGACCAAATCACACTGCTGACCAAATCACACTGCTGATCCTAACACACTGCTGATCCTTACGCACTGCTGACCAAATCACAATGCTGATCCTAATGCACTGCTGATCCTAACACACTGCTGATCCTAACGCACTGCTGATCCTAACACACTGCTGATCCTAACACACTGCTGATCCTAACACACTGCTGTTTCAAACACACTGCTGATCCTAACACACTGCTGACCAAATCACACTGCTGAATCTAACACACTGCTGACCAAATCACACTGCTGATCCTAACACACTGCTGACAAACTCACACTGCTGATCCTAACACACTGCTGACCAAATCACACTGCTGATCCTAGCACACTGCTTATCCTAGCACACTGCTGATCCGAACACACTGCTGACCAAATCACACTGCTGATCCTAACGCACTGCTGATCCTAACACACTGCTGATCCTAACACTCTGCTGATCCTTACGCACTGCTGACCAGATCACACTGCTGACCAAATCACACTGCTGATCCTAACACACTGCTGATCCGAGCACACTGCTGATCCTAGCACACTGCTGATCCTAGCACACTGCTGATCCTAACACACTGCTGATCCTAGCACACTGCTGATCCTAACACACTGCTGATCCTAACACACTGCTGATCCTAGCACACTGCTGATCCTAATGCACTGCTGATCCTAACACACTGCTGATCCTAGCACACTGTTGATCGTAACGCACTGCTGATCCTAACACACTGCTGATCCTAACACACTGCTGATCCTAACACACTGCTGATCCAATCACACTGCTGATCCTAACACACTGCTGATCCTAACACACTGCTGATCCTAACGCACTGCTGATCCTCGCACACTGCTGATCCTAACGCACTGCTGATCCTAACGCACTGCTGATCCTAACGCACTGCTGATCCTAGCACACTGCCGATCCTAACACACTGCTGATCCTCACATACTGCTGATCCTAGCACGCTGCTGATCCTAACACACTGCTGATCCTAACACACTGCTGATCCTAACGCACTGCTGATCCTAGCACACTGCCGATCCTAACACACTGCTGATCCTCACATACTGCTGATCCTAGCACGCTGCTGATCCTAACACACTGCTGATCCTAACACTCTGCTGATCCTAACACTCTGCTGATCCTAGCACACTGCTGATCCTAACACACTGCTGATCCTAACACTCTGCTGATCCTAGCACACTGCTGATCCTAACACACTGCTGATCCTAACACACTGCTGATCCTAACACACTGCTGATCCGAACACACTGCTGATCTAACACGCTGCTGATCCTAACACACTGCTGATCCTAACACTCTGCTGATCCTAACACTCTGCTGATCCTAGCACACTGCTGATCCTAACACACTGCTGATCCTAACACTCTGCTGATCCTAACACACTGCTGATCCTCACACACTGCTGATCCTAACACACTGCTGATCCTAACACACTGCTGATCCTAACACACTGCTGATCCTAACACACTGCTGATCCTAGCACACTGCTGATGCTAACGCACTGCTGATCCTAACGCACTGCTGATCCTAATGCACTGCTGATCCTAGCACACTGCTGATCCTAACACACTGCTGATCCTAACACACTGCTGATCCTAACACTCTGCTGATCCTAACACACTGCTGATCCTCACACACTGCTGATCCTAGCACACTGCTGATGCTACGCACTGCTGATCCTAACGCACTGCTGATCCTAACGCACTGCTGATCCTAGCACACTGCTGATCCTAACACACTGCTGATCCTAACATACTGCTGATCCTAGCACACTGCTGATCCTAACACACTGCTGATCCTAACACTCTGCTGATCCTAGCACACTGCTGATCCTAAAACACTGCTGATCCTGACACACTGCTGATCCTTACGCACTGCTGACCAAATCACACTGCTTATCCTAGCACACTGCTGATCCTAATGCACTGCTGATCCTAACACACTGATGATCCTAACACACTGGTGACCCTAACGCACTGCTGATCCTAAAACACTGCTGATCCTAACACACTGCTGATCCTTACGCACTGCTGACCAAATCACACTGCTTATCCTAGCACACTGCTGATCCTAACGCACTGCTGTTCCAAACACACTGCTGATCCTAACACACTGCTGATCCTAACACACTGCTGACCAAATCACACTGCTGATCCTAGCACACTGCTGATCCTAACTCACTGCTGATCCTAACACACTGCTGATCCTAACACACTGCTGACCAAATCACACTGCTGATCCAAACACGCTGCTGATCCTAACACACTGCTGATCCTAACACACTGCTGATCCGAACACACTGCTGATCCTAACACACTGCTGACCAAATCACACTGCTGATCCTAACACACTGCTGATCCTAGCACACTGCTGATCCTTACACAGTGCTGATCCGAACACACTGCTGATCCAAACACACTGCCGACCAAATCACACTGCTGATCCTAGCACACTGCTGATCCTAACACACTGCTGATCCTAACACACTGCTGATCCTTACGCACTGCTGACCAAATCACACTGCTGCAGGAAAAAGATAATGTTGTGGAGGAGAATGCTGAGCTCCAGGTAAATAGATTAGATGGCATTGAGGTACGTAGGGAAGAGGTGTTGGCAATTCTGGACAGGCTGAAAATAGATAAGTCCCCGGGACCTGATGGGATTTATCCTAGGATTCTCTGGGAGGCCAGGGAAGAGATTGCTGGACCATTGGCTTTGATTTTTATGTCATCATTGGCTACAGGAATAGTGCCAGGGGACTGGAGGATAGCAAATGTGGTCCCTTTGTTCAAAAAGGGGAGCATAGACAACCCCGGCAACTATAGACCGGTGAGCCTCACGTCTGTAGTGGGTAAAGTCTTGGAGGGGATTATAAGAGACAAGATTTATAATCATCTAGATAGGAATAATATGATCAGGGATAGTCAGCATGGCTTTGTGAAGGGTAGGTCATGCCTCACAAACCTTATTGAGTTCTTTGAGAAGGTGACTGAACAGGTAGATGAGGGTAGAGCAGTTGATGTGGTGTATATGGATTTCAGCAAAGCGTTTGATAAGGTTCCCCACGGTAGGCTATTGCAGAAAATACGGAGGCTGGGGATTGAGGGTGATTTAGAGATGTGGATCAGAAATTGGCGAGCTGAAAGAAGACAGAGGGTGGTGGTTGATGGGAAATGTTCAGAATGGAGTACAGTCACAAGTGGAGTACCACAAGGATCTGTTCTGGGGCCGTTGCTGTTTGTCATTTTTATCAATGACCTAGAGGAAGGCGCAGAAGGGTGGGTGAGTAAATTTGCAGACGATACTAAAGTCGGTGGTGTTGTCGATAGTGTGGAAGGAAGTAGCAGGTTACAGAGGGATATAGATAAGCTGCAGTGCTGGGCTGAGAGGTGGCAAATGGAGTTTAATGTAGAGAAGTGTGAGGTGATTCACTTTGGAAGGAATAACAGGAATGTGGAATATTTGGCTAATGGAAAAGTTCTTGGAAGTGTGGATGAGCAGAGGGATCTAGGTGTCCATGTACCTAGATCCCTGAAAGTTGCCACCCAGGTTGATAGGGTGGTGAAGAAGGCCTATGGAGTGTTGGCCTTTATTGGTAGAGGGATTGAGTTCCGGAGTCAGGAGCTCATGTTGCAGCTGTACAGAACTCTGGTCCGGCCGCATTTGGAGTATTGCGTACAGTTCTGGTCACCGCATTATAGGAAGGACGTGGAGGCTTTGGAACGAGTGCAGAGGAGATTTACCAGGATGTTGCCTGGTATGGAGGGAAAATCTTATGAGGAAAGGCTGATGGACTTGAGGTTGTTTTCGTTAGAGAGAAGAAGGTTAAGAGGAGACTTAATAGAGGCATACAAAATGATCAGAGGGTTAGATAGGGTGGACAGTGAGAGCCTTCTCCCGCGGATGGAAATGGCTAGCACGAGGGGACATAGCCGAAACTGAGGGGTAATAGATATAGGACAGAGGTCAGAGGTAGGTTCTTTACGCAAAGAGTAGTGAGGCCGTGGAATGCCCTACCTGCTACAGTAGTGAACTCGCCAACATTGAGGGCATTTAAAAGTTTATTGGATAAACATATGGATGATAATGGTATAGTGTAGGTTAGATGGCTTTTGTTTCGGTGCAACATCGTGGGCAGAAGGGCCTGTACTGCGCTGTATTGTTCTATGTTCTATGTACTATGTTCTAACGCACTGCTGATCCTCGCACACTGCTGATCCTAACACACTGCTGATCCTTACACACGACTGACCAAATCACACTGCTGATCCTAGCACACTGCTGGTCCTAACACACTGCTGATCCTTACACACTGCTGATCCTAACACACTGCCGACCAAATCACGCTGCTG
This sequence comes from Scyliorhinus torazame, assembly GCF_047496885.1. Lineage (NCBI taxonomy): Eukaryota > Metazoa > Chordata > Chondrichthyes > Carcharhiniformes > Scyliorhinidae > Scyliorhinus > Scyliorhinus torazame. The sequence continues at coordinate 178,577,446 of NC_092720.1, read as the reverse complement.
ATCCTAACATACTGCTGATCCTTACACACTGCTGATCCTAACACACTGCCGACCATATCACACTGTTGATCCTAACACACTGCTGACCAAATCACGCTGCTGATCCTAACACACTGCTGATCCTTATATACTGCTGATCTTAACACACTGCCGACCAAATCACACTGCTGATCCTAACACACTGCTGATCCTTACACACTGCTGATCCTAACACACTGCCGACCAATCACACTGATGATCCTAACACACTGCTGACCAAATCACGCTGCTGATCCTAACACACTGCTGATCCTTACACACTGCTGATCCTAACAGACTGCCGACCAAATCACACTGCTGATCCTAACACACTGCTGAGCAAATCACGCTGCTGATCCGAACACACTGCTGATCCTAACACACTGCCGACCAAATCACACTGCTGATCCTAGCACACTACTGTTCCTAGCACACTGCCGACCAAATTGTTCTATGTTCTATGTTCTAACGCACTGCTGATCCTAGCACACTGCTGATCCTAACACACTGCTGATCCTTACACACGACTGACCAAATCACACTGCTGATCCTAGCACACTGCTGATCCTAACACACTGCTGATCCGAACACACGACTGACCAAATCACACTGCTGATCCTAGCACACTGCTGATCCTAACACACTGCTGATCCGAACACACTTTGGTCCTAACACACTGCAGATCCTTACACACTGCTGATCCTAACACATTGCCGACCAAATCACGCTGCTGATCCTAACATACTGCTGATCCTTACACACTGCTGATCCTAACACACTGCCGACCAAATCACACTGTTGATCCTAACACACTGCTGACCAAATCACGCTGCTGATCCTAACACACTGCTGATCCTTATACACTGCTGATCTTAACACACGGCCGACCAAATCACACTGCTGATCCTAACACACTGCTGATCCTTACACACTGCTGATCCTAACACACTGCCGACCAATCACACTGCTGATCCTAACACACTGCTGAGCAAATCACGCTGCTGATCCGAACACACTGCTGATCCTTATACACTGCTGATCCTAACACACTGCCGACCAAATCACACTGCTGATCCTAACATACTGCTGAGCAAATCACGCTGCTGATCCTAACACACTGCTGATCCTAACACACTGCCGACCAAATCACACTGCTGATCCTAGCACACTACTGATCCTAGCACACTGCCCACCAAATTACACTGCTGATCCTAGCACACTGCTGATCCTAACACACTGCTGATCCTAATACACTGCTGACCAAATCACGCTGCTGATCCTAGCACACTGCTGATCCTAACTCACTGCTATTCCTAACACACTGCTGATCCTAGCACACTGCTGATCCTCACACACTGCTGATCCTAACACACTGCCGACCAAATCACACTGTTGATCCTAACACACTGCTGACCAAATCACGCTGCTGATCCTAACACACTGCTGATCCTTATACACTGCTGATCTTAACACACTGCCGACCAAATCACACTGCTGATCCTAACACACTGCTGATCCTTACACACTGCTGATCCTAACACACTGCCGACCAATCACACTGATGATCCTAACACACTGCTGACCAAATCACGCTGCTGATCCTAACACACTGCTGATCCTTACACACTGCTGATCCTAACAGACTGCCGACCAAATCACACTGCTGATCCTAACACACTGCTGAGCAAATCACGCTGCTGATCCTAACACACTGCTGATCCTAACACACTGCCGACCAAATCACACTGCTGATCCTAGCACACTACTGATCCTAGCACACTGCCGACCAAATTGTTCTATGTTCTATGTTCTAACACACTGCTGATCCTAGCACACTGCTGATCCTAACACACTGCTCATCCTTACACACGACTGACCAAATCACACTGCTGATCCTAGCACACTGCTGATCCTAACACACTGCTGATCCGAACACACTGCTGGTCCTAACACACTGCTGATCCTTACACACTGCTGATCCTAACACACTGCCGACCAAATCACGCTGCTGATCCTAACATACTGCTGATCCTTACACACTGCTGATCCTAACACACTGCCGACCAATCACACTGCTGATCCTAACACACTGCTGACCAAATCACGCTGCTGATCCGAACACACTGCTGATCCTTATACACTGCTGATCCTAACACACTGTCGACCAAATCACACTGCTGATCCTAACATACTGCTGAGCAAATCACGCTGCTGATCCTAACACACTGCTGATCCTAACACACTGCCGACCAAATCACACTGCTGATCCTAGCACACTACTGATCCTAGCACACTGCCCACCAAATCACACTGCTGATCCTAGCACACTGCTGATCCTAACACACTGCTGATCCTAATACACTGCTGACCAAATCACGCTGCTGATCCTAGCACACTGCTGATCCTAACTCACTGCTATTCCTAACACACTGCTGATCCTAGCGCACTGCTGATCCTCACACACTGCTGATCCTAACACACTGTCGACCAAATCACACCGTTGATCCTAACACACTGCTGACCAAATCACGCTGCTGATCCTAACACACTGCTGATCCTTATACACTGCTGATCTTAACACACTGCCGACCAAATCACACTGCTGATCCTAACACACTGCTGATCCTAACACACTGCTGATCCTTACACACTGCTGATCCTAACACACTGCCGACCAATCACACTGATGATCCTAACACACTGCTGACCAAATCACGCTGCTGATCCTAACACACTGCTGATCCTTACACACTGCTGATCCTAACAGACTGCCGACCAAATCACACTGCTGATCCTAACACACTGCTGAGCAAATCACGCTGCTGATCCTAACACACTGCTGATCCTAACACACTGCCGACCAAATCACACTGCTGATCCTAGCACACTACTGATCCTAGCACACTGCCGACCAAATTGTTCTATGTTCTATGTTCTAACGCACTGCTGATCCTAGCACACTGCTGATCCTAACACACTGCTCATCCTTACACACGACTGACCAAATCACACTGCTGATCCTAGCACACTGCTGATCCTAACACACTGCTGATCCGAACACACTGCTGGTCCTAACACACTGCTGATCCTTACACACTGCTGATCCTAACACACTGCCGACCAAATCACGCTGCTGATCCTAACATACTGCTGATCCTTACACACTGCTGATCCTAACACACTGCCGACCAAATCACACTGTTGATCCTAACACACTGCTGACCAAATCACGCTGCTGATCCTAACACACTGCTGATCCTTATACACTGCTGATCTTAACACACTGCCGACCAAATCACACTGCTGATCCTAACACACTGCTGATCCTTACACACTGCTGATCCTAACACACTGCCGACCAATCACACTGCTGATCCTAACACACTGCTGACCAAATCACGCTGCTGATCCGAGCACACTGCTGATCCTAACACACTGCTGATCCTAACACACTGCTCATCCTAACACACTGCTGACCAAATCACGCTGCTGATCCGAGCACACTGCTGATCCTATCACACTGCTGATCCTAACACACTGCTGATCCTAACACACTGCTGATCCTAACACACTGCTCATCCTAACACACTGCTGACCAAATCACGCTGCTGATCCGAGCACACTGCTGATCCTATCACACTGCTGATCCGAACAAACTGCTGATCCTAACACACTGCTGATCCGAACACACTGCTGATCCGAGCACACTGCTGATCCTAACACACTGCTGATCCGAACACACTGCTGATCCGAGCACACTGCTGATCCTAACACACTTCTGATCCTAACACACTGCTGATCCTAACGCACTGCTGATCCTAACACACTGCTGATCCTAACACACTGCTGATCCGAGCACACTGCTGATCCTAACACACTGCTGATCCTAACACACTGCTGATCCGAACACACTGCTGATCCTAACACACTGCTGATCCTAACGCACTGCTGATCCTAACACACTGCTGATCCTAACACACTGCTGATCCGAACACACTGCTGACCAAATCTCACTGCTGATCCGAACACACTGCAGATCCGACACACTGCTGACCAAATCTCACTGCTGATCCGAACACACTGCTGATCCTAACACACTGCTGACCAAATCTCACTGCTGATCCGAACACACTGCTGATCCGAGCACACTGCTGACCAAATCTCACTGCTGATCCGAACACACTGCTGATCCTAACACACTGCTGATCCTAACACACTGCTGATCCTAACACACTGCTGATCCTAAAACACTGCTGATTCTAACACACTGCTGATCCTATCACACTGCTGATCCGAACAAACTGCTGATCCTAACACACTGCTGATCCGAACACACTGCTGATCCTAACACACTGCTGATCCTATCACACTGCTGATCCGAACAAACTGCTGATCCTAACACACTGCTGATCCGAACACACTGCTGATTCTAACACACTGCTGATCCTATCACACTGCTGATCCGAACAAACTGCTGATCCTAACACACTGCTGATCCGAACACACTGCTGATTCTAACACACTGCTGATCCTATCACACTGCTGATCCGAACAAACTGCTGATCCTAACACACTGCTGATCCTAACACACTGCTGATCCTAACACACTGCTGATCCGAACAAACTGCTGATCCTAACGCACTGCTGATCCTAACACACTGCTGATCCTAACACACTGCTGATCCGAGCACACTGCTGATCCTAGCACACTGCTGATCCGAACACACTGCTGACCAAATCTCACTGCTGATCCTAACACACTGCTGATCCGAGCACACTGCTGATCCTAACACACTGCTGATCCGAACACACTGCTGACCAAATCTCACTGCTGATCCGAACACACTGCTGATCCTAACACACTGCTGACCAAATCTCACTGCTGATCCTAACACACTGCTGACCAAATCTCACTGCTGATCCGAACACACTGCTGATCCTAACACACTGCTGATCCGAACACACTGCTGACCAAATCTCACTGCTGATCCTAACACACTGCTGACCAAATCTCACTGCTGATCCGAACACACTGCTGATCCTAACACACTGCTGATCCGAACACACTGCTGACCAAATCTCACTGCTGATCCTAACACACTGCTGACCAAATCTCACTGCTGATCCGAACACACTGCTGATCCTAACACACTGCTGATCCGAACACACTGCTGACCAAATCTCACTGCTGATCCTAACACACTGCTGATCCGAGCACACTGCTGATCCTAACACACTGCTGATCCTAGCACACTGCTGACCAAATCTCACTGCTGATCCGAACACACTGCTGATCCTAACACACTGCTGATCCTAACACACTGCTGATCCTAACGCACTGCTGATCCTAACACACTGCTGATCCTAACGCACTGCTGATCCTAAAGCACTGCTGATCCTAACGCACTGCTGATCCTAACACACTGCTGATCCTAACACACTGCTGATCCGAGCACACTGCTGATCCTAACACACTGCTGATCCGAACACACTGCTGATCCTAACACACTGCTGATCCGAACACACTGCTGATCCTAACACACTGCTGACAAAATCACACTGCTGATCCGAACACACTGCTGATCCGAGCACACTGCTGATCCTAACACACTGCTGATCCGAGCACACTGCTGATCCTAACACACTGCTGATCCGAGCACACTGCTGATCCTAACACACTGCTGATCCGAACACACTGCTGATCCTAACGCACTGCTGATCCGAACACACTGCTGATCCTAACGCACTGCTGAACCTAACGCACTGCTGATCCTAACACACTGCTGATCCTAACACACTGCTGATCCGAGCACACTGCTGATCCGAACACACTGCTGATCCTAAAGCACTGCTGATCCTAAAGCACTGCTGATCCTAACACACTGCTGATCCTAACACACTGCTGATCCTAACACACTGCTGATCCTAACACACTGCTGATCCGAGCACACTGCTGATCCTAACACACTGCTGATCCGAACACACTGCTGAGCCTAACACACTGCTGATCCTAACGCACTGCTGATCCTAACGCACTGCTGATCCTAACACACTGCTGATCCTAACGCACTGCTGATCCTAAAGCACTGCTGATCCTAACGCACTGCTGATCCTAACACACTGCTGATCCTAACACACTGCTGATCCTAACACACTGCTGATCCTAACGCACTGCTGACCCTAACGCACTGCTGATCCTAACACACTGCTGATCCGAGCACACTGCTGATCCTAACACACTGCTGATCCTAACGCACTGCTGATCCTAAAGCACTGCTGATCCTAACGCACTGCTGATCCTAACACTCTGCTGATCCTAACGTACTGCTGATCCTAACACTCTGCTGATCCTTACGCACTGCTGATCCTAACACACTCTGACCTAACACACTGCTGACCAAATCACACTGCTGACCATATCACACTGCTGATCCTAGCACACTGCTGATCCTAACACACTGCTGATCCTCACGCACTGCTGATCCTAACACACTGTTGATCCTAACACACTGCTGATCCTAACACACTGCTGATCCTAACGCAATGCTGATCCTAACACACTCCTGATCCTAACGCACTGCTGATCCTAACACACTGCTGATCCTAACACACTGCTGATCCTAACAAACTGCTGATCCTAACGCACTGCTGATCCTAGCACACTGCTGATCCTAACACACTGCTGATCCTAATGCACTGCTGATCCTAACGCACTGCTGATTTTAGCACACTGCTGATCCTAACACACTGCTGATCCTAACACACTGCTGATCCTAGCACACTGCTGATCCTAAAACACTGCTTATCCTAACGCACTGCTGATCGTAACGCACTGCTGTTCCTAGCACACTGCTGACCAAATCACACTGCTGATCCTAACACACTGCTGATCCTAACACACTGCTGATCCGAACACACTGCTGATCCTAACACACTGCTGATCCTTACACAATGCCGACCAAATCACGCTGCTGATCCTAACACACTGCTGATCCTTACACACTGCTGACCAAATCACGCTGTTGATCCGAACACACTGCTGATCCTTACACACTGCTGATCCTAACACACTGCCGACCAAATCACACTGCTGATCCTAACACACTGCTGATCCTAACATACTGCTGATACTAACACAATGCCGACCGAATCACACTGCTGATCCTAACACACTGCTTATCCTAACACACTGCTGATTCTAACACACTGCTGATCCTAACGCACTGCAGATCCGAGCACACTGCTGATCCGAGCACACTGCTGATCCTAACACACTGCTGATCCTAACACACTGCTGATCCTAACACACTGCTGATCCTAACACTCTGCTGATCCTAACACACTGCTGATCCTAACACTCTGCTGATCCGAACACACTGCTGATCCTAACGCACTGCAGATCCGAGCACACTGCTGATCCGAGCACACTGCTGATCCTAACACACTGCTGATCCTAACACACTGCTGATCCTAACACTCTGCTGATCCGAACACACTGCTGATCCTAACACACTGCTGATCCTAACACACTGCTGACCCTAACGCACTGCTGATCCTAAAGCACTGCTGATCCTAAAGCACTGCTGATCCTAACGTACTGCTGATCCTAACACACTGCTGATCCTAACGTACTGCTGATCCTAACACTCTGCTGATCCTTACGCATTGCTGATCCTAACACACTGCTGATCCTAACACACTGCTGATCCTAACACACTGCTGACCAAATCACACTGCTGACCATATCACACTGCTGATCCTAACGCACTGCTGATCCTAAAGCACTGCTGATCCTAAAGCACTGCTGATCCTAACGTACTGCTGATCCTAACACACTGCTGATCCTAACGTACTGCTGATCCTAACACTCTGCTGATCCTTACGCATTGCTGATCCTAACACACTGCTGATCCTAACACACTGCTGATCCTAACACACTGCTGACCAAATCACACTGCTGACCATATCACACTGCTGATCCTAGCACACTGCTGATCCGAACACACTGCTGATCCTCACGCACTGCTGATCCTAACACACTGTTGATCCTAACACTTTGCTGATCCTTACTCACTGCTGACCAAATCACACTGCTGATCCTAACACACTGCTGATCCTAACACACTGCTGATCCTAACACACTGCTGATCCTAACACACTGCTGATCCTAACACACTCCTGATCCTAACGCACTGCTGATCCTAACACACTGCTGATCCTAACGCACTGCTGATCCTAACACACTGCTGATCCTAACGCACTGCTGATCCTAGCACACTGCTGATCCTAACACACTGCTGATCCTAATGCACTGCTGATCCTAACGCACTGCAGATTTTAGCACACTGCTGATCCGAACACACTGCTGATCCTAACACACTGCTGATCCTAGCACACTGCTGATCCTAAAACACTGCTGATCCTAACGCACCGCTGATCCTAACGCACTGCTGATCCTAGCACACTGCTGACCAAATCACACTGCTGATCCTAACACACTGCTGATCCGAACACACTGCTGATCCTAACACACTGCCAATCCTTACACAATGCCGACCAAATCACGCTGCTGATCCTAACACACTGCTGATCCTTACACACTGCTGACCAAATCACGCTGTTGATCCGAACACACTGCTGATCCTTACACACTGCTGATCCTAACACACTGCCGACCAAATCACACTGCTGATCCTAACACACCGCTGACAAAATCACACTGCTGATTTTAACATACTGCTGATACTAACACAATGCCGACCGAATCACACTGCTGATCCTAACACACTGTTTATCCTAACACACTGCTGATTCTAACACACTGCTGATCCTAACACACTGCAGATCCGAGCACACTGCTGATCCTAACACACTGTTTATCCTAACACACTGCTGATTCTAACACAATGCTGATCCTAACACACTGCTGATCCGAACACACTGCTGATCCGAACACACTGCTGATCCTAACACACTGCTGATCCTAACACACTGCTCATCCGAACACACTGCTGATCCTAACACACTGCTGATCCTAACACACTGCTGATCCTAACGTAGTGCTGATCCTAACACTCTGCTGATCCTTACGCACTGCTGATCCTAACACACTGCTGATCCTAACACACTGCTGACCAAATCACACTGCTGACCATATCACACTGCTGATCCTAACACACTGCTGATCCTAACACTCTGCTGATCCTAACGTAGTGCTGATCCTAACACACTGCTGATCCTAACACACTGCTGACCAAATCACACTGCTGACCATATCACACTGCTGATCCTAGCACACTGCTGATCCGAACACACTGCTGATCCTCACGCACTGCTGATCCTAACACACTGTTGATCCTAACACTTTGCTGATCCTTACTCACTGCTGACCAAATCACACTGCTGATCCTAACACACTGCTGATCCTAACACACTGCTGATCCTAACACACTGCTGATCCTAACGCACTGCTGATCCTAACACACTCCTGATCCTAACGCACTGCTGATCCTAACACACTGCTGATCCTAACGCACTGCTGATCCTAACACACTGCTGATCCTAACGCACTGCTGATCCTAGCACACTGCTGATCCTAACACACTGCTGATCCTAATGCACTGCTGATCCTAACGCACTGCAGATTTTAGCACACTGCTGATCCGAACACACTGCTGATCCTAACACACTGCTGATCCTAGCACACTGCTGATCCTAAAACACTGCTGATCCTAACGCACCGCTGATCCTAACGCACTGCTGATCCTAGCACACTGCTGACCAAATCACACTGCTGATCCTAACACACTGCTGATCCGAACACACTGCTGATCCTAACACACTGCCAATCCTTACACAATGCCGACCAAATCACGCTGCTGATCCTAACACACTGCTGATCCTTACACACTGCTGACCAAATCACGCTGTTGATCCGAACACACTGCTGATCCTTACACACTGCTGATCCTAACACACTGCCGACCAAATCACACTGCTGATCCTAACACACCGCTGACAAAATCACACTGCTGATTTTAACATACTGCTGATACTAACACAATGCCGACCGAATCACACTGCTGATCCTAACACACTGTTTATCCTAACACACTGCTGATTCTAACACACTGCTGATCCTAACACACTGCAGATCCGAGCACACTGCTGATCCTAACACACTGTTTATCCTAACACACTGCTGATTCTAACACAATGCCGATCCTAACACACTGCTGATCCGAACACACTGCTGATCCGAACACACTGCTGATCCTAACACACTGCTGATCCTAACACACTGCTCATCCGAACACACTGCTGATCCTAACACACTGCTGATCCTAACACACTGCTGATCCTAACGTAGTGCTGATCCTAACACTCTGCTGATCCTTACGCACTGCTGATCCTAACACACTGCTGATCCTAACACACTGCTGACCAAATCACACTGCTGACCATATCACACTGCTGATCCTAACACACTGCTGATCCTAACACTCTGCTGATCCTAACGTAGTGCTGATCCTAACACTCTGCTGATCCTTACGCACTGCTGATCCTAACACACTGCTGATCCTAACACACTGCTGACCAAATCACACTGCTGACCATAACACACTGCTGATCCTAACACACTGCTGATCCTAACACTCTGCTGATCCTGACGTAGTGCTGATCCTAACACTCTGCTGATCCTTACGCACTGCTGATCCTAACACACTGCTGATCCTAACACACTGCTGACCAAATCACACTGCTGACCATATCACACTGCTGATCATAACACACTGCTGACAATATCACACTGCTGATCCTAACGCACTGCTGATCCTAACACACTGCTGATCCTAACACACTGCTGATCCTAACACACTGCTGATCCTAACACACTGCTGATCCTATCACACTGCTGATCCTAACACACTGCTGATCCTAACATACTGCTGATCCGAACACTCCTTACGCACTGCTGACCAAATCACACTGCTGACCATATCACACTGCTGATCCTAACGCACTGCTGATCCTAACACACTGCTGAACCTGGCACACTGCTGATCCTATCACACTGCTGATCCTAGCACACTGCTGATTCTAACACACTGCTGATCCTAACGCACTACTGATCCTAGCACACTGCTGATCCTAACACACTGCTGATCCTAGCACACTGCTGATTCTAACACACTGCTGATCCTAACACACTGCTGATCCTAACACAGTGCTGATCCTAACACACTGCTGACCACATCACACTGCTGATTCTAACACACTGCTGATCCTAACACACTGCTGATCCTAACGCACTGCTGATCCAAACACACTCTTGATCCTAACACACGGCTGATCCTAACACACGGCTGACCAAATCACACTGCTGATCCTAACACACTGCTGATCCTAACGCACTGCTGATCCTAACACACTGCTGATCCTAACACACTGCTGATCCTAGCACACTGCTTATCGTAGCACACTGCTGATCCTAACACACTGTTGATCCTAACATACTGCTGATCCTAACGCACTGCTGATCCTAACACACTGCTGATCCTAGCACTCTGCTGACCAAATCACACTGCTGATCCTAGCACACTGCTGATCCTAGCACACTGCTGATCCTAACGCACTGCTGATGCTAACGCTCTACTGATCCTAACACACTGCTGATCCTAACATACTGCTCATCCGAACACTCTGCTGATCCTTACGCACTGCTGACCAAATCACACTGCTGACCATATCACACTGCTGATCCTAACACACTGCTGATTCTAACACACTGCTGATCCTAGCACACTGCTGATCCTAACACACTGCTGATCCTAACACAGTGCTGATCCTAACACACTGCTGACCAAATCACACTGCTGATTCTAACACACTGCTGATCCTAACACTCTGCTGATCCTAACGCACTGCTGATCCAAACACACTGTTGATCCTAACACACTGCTGATCCTAACACACTGCTGATCCAAACACACTGCTGATCCTAACACACTGCTGATCCTAGCACACTGCTGACCCTAACACACAGCTGATCCTAACACATGGCTGAACCTAACACACGGCTGACCAAATCACACTGCTGATCCTAACACACTGCTGATCCTAACACACTGCTGATCCGAACACACTGCTGATCCGAACACACTGCTGATCCTAACACACTGCTGATCCGAACACACTGCTGATCCTAACACACTGCTGATCCTAACACACTGCTGATCTTAACATACTGCTCATCCGAACACACTGCTGATCCTAACACACTGCTGATCCTAACGCACTGCTGATCCTAACGCACTGCTGATCCTAACACACTGTTGATCCTAACGTAGTGCTGATCCTAACACTCTGCTGATCCTTACGCACTGCTGATCCTAACACACTGCTGACCAAATCACACTGCTGACCATATCACACTGCTGATCCTAACACACTGCTGACAATATCACACTGCTGATCCTAACACACTGCTGATCCTAACACACTGCTGAACCTGGCACACTGCTGATCCTAACGCACTGATGATCCTAACACACTGCTGAACCTGGCACACTGCTGATCCTATCACACTGATGATCCTAACACACTGCTGATCCTAACACACTGCTGATCCTAACACACTGCTGATCCTAACGCACTGCTGATCCTAACACACTGCTGAACCTGGCACACTGCTGATCCTATCACACTGCTGATCCTAGCACACTGCTGATTCTAACACACTGCTGATCCTAACGCACTACTGATCCTAGCACACTGCTGATCCTAACACACTGCTGATCCTAGCACACTGCTGATCCTAACACACTGCTGATCCTAACACACTGCTGATCCTAACACACTGCTGATCCTAACACACTGCTGAACCTGGCACACTGCTGATCCTATCACACTGCTGATCCTAGCACACTGCTGATTCTAACACACTGCTGATCCTAACGCACTACTGATCCTAGCACACTGCTGATCCTAACACACTGCTGATCCTAGCACACTGCTGATCCTAACACACTGCTGATCCTAACACACTGCTGATCCTAACACACTGCTGATCCTAACACACTGCTGATCCTAACACACTGCTGATCCTAACACACTGCTGACCAAATCACACTGCTGATTCTAACACACTGCTGATCCTAACACACTGCTAATCCTAACGCACTGCTGATCCAAACACACTGTTGATCCTAACACACGGCTGATCCTAACACACGGCTGACCAAATCACACTGCTGATCCTAACACACTGCTGATCCTAACGCACTGCTGATCCTAACACACTGCTGATCCTAACACACTGCTGATCCTAGCACACTGCTGATCGTAGCACACTGCTGATCCTAACACACTGCTGATCCTAACATACTGCTGATCCTAACGCACTGCTGATCCTAACACACTGCGGATCCTAGCACACTGCTGACCAAATCACACTGCTGATCCTAGCACACTGCTGATCCTAGCACACTGCTGATCCTAACGCACTGCTGATCCTAACGCTCTACTGATCCTAACACACTGCTGATCCTAACATACTGCTCATCCGAACACTCTGCTGATCCTTACGCACTGCTGACCAAATCACACTGCTGACCATATCACACTGCTGATCCTAACACACTGCTGATTCTAACACACTGCTGATCCTAGCACACTGCTGATCCTAACACACTGCTGATCCTAACACAGTGCTGATCCTAACACACTGCTGATCCTAACACTCTGCTGATCCTAACGCACTGCTGATCCAAACACACTGTTGATCCTAACACAGTGCTGATCCTAACACACTGCTGACCAAATCACACTGCTGATTCTAACACACTGCTGATCCTAACACTCTGCTGATCCTAACGCACTGCTGATCCAAACACACTGTTGATCCTAACACAGTGCTGATCCTAACACACTGCTGACCAAATCACACTGCTGACCATATCACACTGCTGATCCTAACACACTGCTGATTCTAACACACTGCTGATCCTAGCACACTGCTGATCCTCACACACTGCTGATCCTAACACAGTGCTGATCCTAACACACTGCTGACCAAATCACACTGCTGATTCTAACACACTGCTGATCCTAACACTCTGCTGATCCTAACACACTGCTGATCCAAACACACTGTTGATCCTAACACACTGCTGATCCTAACGCACTGCTGATCCAAACACACTGCTGATCCTAACACACTGCTGATCCTAGCACACTGCTGATCCTAACACACAGCTGATCCTAACACATGGCTGATCCTAACACACGGCTGACCAAATCACACTGCTGATCCTAACACACTGCTGATCCTAACGCACTGCTGATCCTAGCACACTGCTGATCCTAACACACTGCTGATCTTAACATACTGCTGATCCTAACACTCTGCTGATCCTAACGCACTGCTGACCAAATCACACTGCTGACCATATCACACTGCTGATCCTAACGCACTGCTGATCCTAACACACTGCTGAACTTAGCACACTGCTGATCCTAACACACTGCTGATCCGAACACACTGCTGATCCTAACGCACTGCTGATCCTAACACACTGCTGATCCTAACGCACTGCTGATCTTACGCTCTGCTGATCCTAACACACTGCTGATCCTAACATACTGCTGATCCGAACACTCTGCTGATCCTTACGCACTGCTGACCAAATCACACTGCTGACCATATCACACTGCTGATCCGAACACACTGCTGATAAAATCACACTGCTGATCCGTACACACTGCTGATAAAATCACACTGCTGATCCTAACGCACTACTGATCCTAACACACTGCTGATCCTAACGCACTACTGATCCTAACACACTGCTGATCCTAACACACTGCTGATCCTAGCACACTGCTGATCCGAACACACTGCTGATCCTAACACCCTGCTGATCCTAACACAGTGCTGATCCTAACACACTGCTGACCAAATCACACTGCTGATTCTAACACACTGCTGATCCTAACACTCTGCTGATCCTAACGCACTGCTGATCCAAACACACTGTTGATCCTAACACACTGCTGACCCTAACACACTGCTGATCCAAACACACTGCTGATCCTAACACACTGCTGATCCTAGCACACTGCTGATCCTAACACACTGCTGATCCTAACACACTGCTGATCCTAACACACTGCTGATCCTAGCACACTGCTGATCCTAACACACTGCTGATCCTAACACACTGCTGATCCTAACACACTGCTGACCCTAACACACTGCTGATCCAAACACACTGCTGATCCTAACACACTGCTGATCCTAGCACACTGCTGATCCTAACACACTGCTGATCCTAACACACTGCTGATCTTAACATACTGCTGATCCTAATACACGGCTGATCCTAATACACGGCTGATCCTAATACACGGCTGATCCTAACACACGGCTGAACAAATCACACTGCTGATCCTAACACACTGCTGATCCTAACACACTGCTGATCCTAACGCACTGCTGTTCCTAACACACTGCTGATCCTAACACACTGCTGATCCTAACGCACTGCTGTTCCTATCACACTGCTGATCCTAACATACTGCTGATCCGAACACTCCTTACGCACTGCTGACCAAATCACACTGCTGACCATATCACACTGCTGATCCTAACACACTGCTGATAAAATCACACTGCTGATCCTAACGCACTACTGATCCTAGCACACTGCTGATCCTAACACACTGCTGATCCTAGCACACTGCTGATCCTAACACACTGCTGATCCTAACGCACTATTGATCCTAGCACACTGCTGATCCTAACACACTGCTGATCCTAGCACACTGCTGATCCTAACACACTGCTGATCCTAACACACTGCTGATCCTAACACAGTGCTGATCCTAACACACTGCTGACCAAATCACACTGCTGATTCTAACACACTGCTGATCCTAACACACTGCTGATCCTAACGCACTGCTGATCCAAACACACTGCTGATCCAAACACACTGTTGATCCTAACACACGGCTGATCCTAACACACGGCAGACCAAATCACACTGCTGATCCAAGAACACTGCTGATCCTAACTCACTGCTGATCCGAACACACTGCTGATCCTAACACACTGCTGATCCTAACACACTGCTGATCCTAACGCACTGCTGACCCATCGCACTGCTGATCGTAACGCACTGCTGATCCTAACACACTGCTGATCCTAACGCACTGCTGATCCTAACACACTGCTGATCCTAACACACTGCTGATCCTAACACACTGCTGATCCTAACGCACTGCTGATCCTAACGCACTGCTGACCCTAACGCACTGCTGACCCTAACGCACTGCTGATCGTAACGCACTGCTGATTCTAACACACTGCTGATCCTAACACACGGCAGACCAAATCACACTGCTGATCCAAGAACACTGCTGATCCTAACTCACTGCTGATCCGAACACACTGCTGATCCTAACGCACTGCTGATCCTAACGCACTGCTGACCCTAACGCACTGCTGATCGTAACGCACTGCTGATCCTAACACACTGCTGATCCTAACGCACTGCTGACCCTAACGCACTGCTGATCGTAACGCACTTCTTATCCTAACACACTGCTGATCCTAACACACTGCTGATCCTAACGCACTGCTGACCCTAACGCACTGCTGATCGTAACGCACTGCTGATCCTAACACACTGCTGATCCTAAAGCACTGCTGAACCTAACGCACTGCTGATCCTTACGCACTGCTGACCAAATCACACTGCTGATCCCAGCACACTGCTGATCCTAACACACTGCTGATCCTAACATACTGCTGATCCTAACACTCTGCTGATCCTTACGCACTGCTGATCCTAACGCACTGCTGACCCTAACGCACTGCTGATCCTAACGCACTGCTGATCCTAACACACTGCTGACCAAATCACACTGCTGATCCCAGCACACTGCTGATCCTAACACACTGCTGATCCTAACATACTGCTGATCCTAACACTCTGCTGATCCTTACGCACTGCTGATCCTAACGCACTGCTGACCCTAACGCACTGCTGACCCTAACGCACTGCTGATCCTAACGCACTGCTGATCCTAACACACTGCTGATCCTAACACACTGCTGATCCGAACACACTGCTGATCCTAATACACTGCTGATCCTTACACAATGCCGACCAAATCACGCTGCTGATCCTAACACACTGCTGATCCTTACACACTGCTGATCCTAACGCACTGCTGATCCTAACGCACTGCTGATCCTAATACACTGCTGATCCTTACACACTGCTGACCAAATCACGCTGTTGATCCGAACACACTGCTGATCCTTACACACTGTTGATCCTAACACACTGCCGACCAAATCACACTGCTGATCCTAACACACTGCTGATCCTAACATACTGCTGATACTAACACACTGCTGATCCTAACGCACTGCTGATCCTAACGCACTGCTGATCCTAACACACTGCTGATCCTAACGTAGTGCTGATCCTAACACTCTGCTGATCCTTACGCACTGCTGATCCTAACACACTGCTGATCCTAACACACTGCTGACCAAATCACACTGCTGACCATATCACACTGCTGATCCTAACACACTGCTGATCCTAACACACTGCTGATTCTAACACACTGCTGATCCTAACACACTGCAGATCCGAGCACACTGCTGATCCTAACACACTGCTGATCCGAACACACTGCTGATCCTAACACACTGCTCATCCGAACACACTGCTGATCCTAACACACTGCTGATCCTAACGCACTGCTGATCCTAACGCACTGCTGATCCTAACACACTGCTGATCCTAACGTAGTGCTGATCCTAACACTCTGCTGATCCTTACGCACTGCTGATCCTAACACACTGCTGATCCTAACACACTGCTGACCAAATCACACTGCTGACCATATCACACTGCTGATCCTAACACACTGCTGATCCTAACGCACTGCTGATCTTAACATACTGCTGATCCTAACACTCTGCTGATCCAAACGCACTGCTGACCAAATCACACTGCTGACCATATCACACTGCTGATCCTAACGCACTGCTGAACTTAGCACACTGCTGATCCTAACACACTGCTGATCCTAACGCACTGCTGATCCTAACACACTGCTGATCCTAACGCACTGCTGATCTTACGCTCTGCTGATCCTAACGCACTGCTGATCCTAACACACTGCTGAACTTAGCACACTGCTGATCCGAACACACTGCTGATCCTAACGCACTGCTGATCCTAACACACTGCTGATCCTAACGCACTGCTGATCTTACGCTCTGCTGATCCTAACACACTGCTGATCCTAACGCACTGCTGATCCTAACACACTGCTGATCCTAACGCACTGCTGATCTTACGCTCTGCTGATCCTAACACAATGCTGATCCTAACGCACTGCTGATCCTAACACACTGCTGATCCTAACGCACTGCTGATCTTACGCTCTGCTGATCCTAACGCACTGCTGATCCTAACACACTGCTGAACTTAGCACACTGCTGATCCGAACACACTGCTGATCCTAACGCACTGCTGATCCTAACACACTGCTGATCCTAACGCACTGCTGATCTTACGCTCTGCTGATCCTAACATACTGTTGATCCGAAGACTCTGCTGATCTTTACGCACTGCTGACCAAATCACACTGCTGACCATATCACACTGCTGATCCGAACACACTGCTGATAAAATCACACTGCTGATCCTAACACACTGCTGATCCTAACACACTGCTGATCCTAACACACTGCTGATCCTAACGCACTACTGATCCTAACACACTGCTGATCCTAGCACACTGCTGATCCGAACACACTGCTGATCCTAACACACTGCTCATCCGAACACACTGCTGATCCTAACACACTGCTGAACAAATCACACTGCTGATTCTAACACACTGCTGATCCTAACACTCTGCTGATCCTAACGCACTGCTGATCCAAACACACTGTTGATCCTAACACACTGCTGACCCTAACGCACTGCTGATCCAAACACACTGTTGATCCTAACACACTGCTGATCCTAGCACACTGCTCATCCGAACACCCTGCTGATCCTAACACACTGCTGACCAAATCACACTGCTGATTCTAACACACTGCTGATCCTAACACTCTGCTGATCCTAACGCACTGCTGATCCAAACACACTGTTGATCCTAACACACTGCTGACCCTAACACACTGCTGATCCTAACACACTGCTGACCCTAACACACTGCTGATCCTAACACTCTGCTGATCCTAACACACTGCTGATCCTAACACACTGCTGATCCAAACACACTGTTGATCCTAACACACTGCTGACCCTAACACACTGCTGATCCTAACACACTGCTGACCCTAACACACTGCTGAACCTAGCACACTGCTGATCCTAACACACTGCTGATCCTAACGCACTGCTGTTCCTAACACACTGCTGATCCTAACATACTGCTGATCCGAACACTCCTTACGCACTGCTGACCAAATCACACTGCTGACCATATCACACTGCTGATCCTAACACACTGCTGATAAAATCACACTGCTGATCCTAACGCACTATTGATCCTAGCACACTGCTGATCCTAACACACTGCTGATCCTAGCACACTGCTGATCCTAACACACTGCTGATCCTAACACACTGCTGATCCTAACACAGTGCTGATCCTAACACACTGCTGACCAAATCACACTGCTGATTCTAACACACTGCTGATCCTAACACACTGCTGATCCTAACGCACTGCTGATCCAAACACACTGTTGATCCTAACACACGGCTGATCCTAACACACGGCTGACCAAATCACACTGCTGATCCAAGAACACTGCTGATCCTAACTCACTGCTGATCCGAACACACTGCTGATCCTAACGCACTGCTGATCCTAACGCATTGCTGATCCTAACACACTGCTGATCCTAACGCACTGCTGACCCTAACGCACTGCTGATCCTAACGCACTGCTGATCCTAACACACTGCTAATCCTAACGCACTGCTGAACCTAACGCACTGCTGATCCTTACGCACTGCTGACCAAATCACACTGCTGATCCCAGCACACTGCTGATCCTAACACACTGCTGATCCTAACATACTGCTGATCCTAACACTCTGCTGATCCTTACGCACTGCTGATCCTAACGCACTGCTGACCCTAACGCACTGCTGATCCTAACGCACTGCTGATCCTAACACACTGCTGACCAAATCACACTGCTGATCCTAACACACTGCTTATCCGAACACACTGCTGATCCTAACACACTGCTGATCCTAACACACTGCTTATCCGAACACACTGCTGATCCTAACTCACTGCTGATCCTTACACAATGCCGACCAAATCACGCTGCTGATCCTAACACACTGCTGATCCTTACACACTGCTGACCAAATCACACTGCTGATCCTTACACACTGTTGATCCTAACACACTGCCGACCAAATCACACTGCTGATCCTAACACACTGCTGATCCTAACATACTGCTGATACTAACACAATGCCGACCGAATCACACTGCTGATCCTAACACACTGCTTATCCTAACTCACTGCTGATTCTAACACACTGCTGATCCTAACACACTGCAGATCCGAGCACACTGCTGATCCGAGCACACTGCTGATCCTAACACACTGCTGATCCGAACACACTGCTGATCCTAACACACTGCTGATCATAACACACTGCTGATCCTAACACACTGCTGATCCGAGCACACTGCTGATCCTAACACACTGCTGATCCTAACGCACTGCTGATCCTAACACACTGCTGATCATAATACACTGCTGATCCTAACACACTGCTGATCCGAACACACTGCTGATCCTAACACACTGCTGATCCTAACGTAGTGCTGATCCTAACACTCTGCTGACCAAATCACACTGCTGACCATATCACACTGCTGATCCTAACGCACTGCTGATCCTAAAGCACTGCTGATCCTAAACCACTGCTGATCCTAACGCACTGCTGATCCTAACACACTGCTGATCCTAACGTACTGCTGATCCGAACACTCTGCTGATCCTTACGCACTGCTGATCCTAACACACTGCTGATCCTAACACACTGCTGATCCTAATGCACTGCTGATCCTAACGCACTGCTGATTTTAGCATGCTGCTGATCCTAACACACTGCTGATCCTAACACACTGCTGATCCTAGCACACTGCTGATCCTAAAACACTGCTTATCCTAACGCACTGCTGATCCTAACGCACTGCTGATCCTAGCACACTGCTGACCAAATCTCACTGCTGATCCTAACACACTGCTGATCCGAACACACTGCTGATCCTAACACACTGCTGATCCTAGCACACTGCTGACCAAATCTCACTGCTGATCCTAACACACTGCTGATCCGAACACACTGCTGATCCTAACGCACTGCTGATCCTAGCACACTGCTGACCAAATCTCACTGCTGATCCTAACACACTGCTGATCCGAACACACTGCTGATCCTAACACACTGCTGATCCTAACACACTGCTGATCCTAACATACTGCTGATACTAACACAATGCCGACCGAATCACACTGCTGATCCTAACACACTGCTTATCCTAACACACTGCTGATTCTAACACACTGCTGATCCTAACACACTGCAGATCCGAGCACACTGCTGATCCGAGCACACTGCTGATCCTAACACACTGCTGATCCGAACACACTGCTGATCCTAACACACTGCTGATCCGAGCACACTGCTGATCCTAACACACTGCTCATCCGAACACACTGCTGATCCTAACACACTGCTGATCCTAACGCACTGCTGATCCTAAAGCACTGCTGATCCTAAACCACTGCTGATCCTAACGCACTGCTGATCCTAACACACTGCTGATCCTAACGTACTGCTGATCCTAACACTCTGCTGATCCTTACGCACTGCTGATCCTAACACACTGCTGATCCTAACACACTGCTGATCCTAACACACTGCTGACCAAATCACACTGCTGACCATATCACACTGCTGATCCTACCACACTGCTGATCCTAACACACTGCTGATCCTCACGCACTGCTGATCCTAACACACTGTTGATCCTTACACTTTGCTGATCCTTACTCACTGCTGACCAAATCACACTGCTGATCCTAACACACTGCTGATCTTAACACACTGCTGATCCTAACGCACTGCTGATCCTAACACACTCCTGATCCTAACGCACTGCTGATCCTAACACACTGCTGATCCTAACACACTGCTGATCCTAACACACTGCTGATCCTAACGCACTGCTGATCCTAGCACACTGCTGATCCTAACACACTGCTGATCCTAATGCACTGCTGATCCTAACGCACTGCTGATTTTAGCACACTGCTGATCCTAACACACTGCTGATCCTAACACACTGCTGATCCTAGCAGACTGCTGATCCTAAAACACTGCTGATCCTAACGCACTGCTGATCCTAGCACACTGCTGACCAAATCACACTGCTGATCCTTACACACTGCTGATCCTAACACACTGCCGACCAAATCACACTGCTGATCCTAACACACTGCTGATCCGAACACACTGCTGATCCTTACACAATGCCGACCAAATCACGCTGCTGATCCTAACACACTGCTGATCCTTACACACTGCTGACCAAATCACGCTGTTGATCCGAACACACTGCTGATCCTTACACACTGCTGGTCCTAACACACTGCCGACCAAATCACACTGCTGATCCTAACACACTGCTGATCCTATCATACTGCTGATACTAACACAATGCCGACCGAATCACACTGCTGATCCGAGCACACTGCTGATCCTAACACACTGCTCATCCGAACACACTGCTGATCCTAACACACTGCTGATCCTAACGCACTGCTGATCCTAAAGCACTGCTGATCCTAAACCACTGCTGATCCTAACGCACTGCTGATCCTAACACACTGCTGATCCTAACGTACTGCTGATCCTAACACTCTGCTGATCCTTACGCACTGCTGATCCTAACACACTGCTGATCCTAACACACTGCTGATCCTAACACACTGCTGACCAAATCACACTGCTGACCATATCACACTGCTGATCCTACCACACTGCTGATCCTAACACACTGCTGATCCTCACGCACTGCTGATCCTAACACACTGTTGATCCTTACACTTTGCTGATCCTTACTCACTGCTGACCAAATCACACTGCTGATCCTAACACACTGCTGATCTTAACACACTGCTGATCCTAACGCACTGCTGATCCTAACACACTCCTGATCCTAACGCACTGCCGATCCTAACACACTGCTGATCCTAACACACTGCTGATCCTAACACACTGCTGATCCTAACGCACTGCTGATCCTAGCACACTGCTGATCCTAACACACTGCTGATCCTAATGCACTGCTGATCCTAACGCACTGCTGATTTTAGCACACTGCTGATCCTAACACACTGCTGATCCTAACACACTGCTGATCCTAGCAGACTGCTGATCCTAAAACACTGCTGATCCTAACGCACTGCTGATCCTAGCACACTGCTGACCAAATCACACTGCTGATCCTTACACACTGCTGATCCTAACACACTGCCGACCAAATCACACTGCTGATCCTAACACACTGCTGATCCGAACACACTGCTGATCCTTACACAATGCCGACCAAATCACGCTGCTGATCCTAACACACTGCTGATCCTTACACACTGCTGACCAAATCACGCTGTTGATCCGAACACACTGCTGATCCTTACACACTGCTGGTCCTAACACACTGCCGACCAAATCACACTGCTGATCCTAACACACTGCTGATCCTATCATACTGCTGATACTAACACAATGCCGACCGAATCACACTGCTGATCCGAGCACACTGCTGATCCTAACACACTGCTCATCCGAACACACTGCTGATCCTAACACACTGCTGATCCTAACGCACTGCTGATCCTAAAGCACTGCTGATCCTAAACCACTGCTGATCCTAACGCACTGCTGATCCTAACACACTGCTGATCCTAACGTACTGCTGATCCTAACACTCTGCTGATCCTTACGCACTGCTGATCCTAACACACTGCTGATCCTAACACACTGCTGATCCTAACACACTGCTGACCAAATCACACTGATGACCATATCACACTGCTGATCCTACCACACTGCTGATCCTAACACACTGCTGATCCTCACGCACTGCTGATCCTAACACACTGTTGATCCTTACACTTTGCTGATCCTTACTCACTGCTGACCAAATCACACTGCTGATCCTAACACACTGCTGATCTTAACACACTGCTGATCCTAACGCACTGCTGATCCTAACACACTCCTGATCCTAACGCACTGCTGATCCTAACACACTGCTGATCCTAACACACTGCTGATCCTAACACACTGCTGATCCTAACGCACTGCTGATCCTAGCACACTGCTGATCCTAACACACTGCTGATCCTAATGCACTGCCGATCCTAACGCACTGCTGATTTTAGCACACTGCTGATCCTAACACACTGCTGATCCTAACACACTGCTGATCCTAGCAGACTGCTGATCCTAAAACACTGCTGATCCTAACGCACTGCTGATCCTAGCACACTGCTGACCAAATCACACTGCTGATCCTTACACACTGCTGATCCTAACACACTGCCGACCAAATCACACTGCTGATCCTAACACACTGCTGATCCGAACACACTGCTGATCCTTACACAATGCCGACCAAATCACGCTGCTGATCCTAACACACTGCTGATCCTTACACACTGCTGACCAAATCACGCTGTTGATCCGAACACACTGCTGATCCTTACACACTGCTGGTCCTAACACACTGCCGACCAAATCACACTGCTGATCCTAACACACTGCTGATCCTATCATACTGCTGATACTTACACAATGCCGACCGAATCACACTGCTGATCCTAACACACTGCTTATCCGAACACACTGCTGATTCTAACACACTGCTGACCCTAACACACTGCTGATCCTAACACACTGCTGACCCTAACACACTGCTGAACCTAGCACACTGCTGATCCTAACACACTGCTGATCCTAACGCACTGCTGTTCCTAACACACTGCTGATCCTAACATACTGCTGATCCGAACACTCCTTACGCACTGCTGACCAAATCACACTGCTGACCATATCACACTGCTGATCCTAACACACTGCTGATAAAATCACACTGCTGATCCTAACGCACTATTGATCCTAGCACACTGCTGATCCTAACACACTGCTGATCCTAGCACACTGCTGATCCTAACACACTGCTGATCCTAACACACTGCTGATCCTAACACAGTGCTGATCCTAACACACTGCTGACCAAATCACACTGCTGATTCTAACACACTGCTGATCCTAACACACTGCTGATCCTAACGCACTGCTGATCCAAACACACTGTTGATCCTAACACACGGCTGATCCTAACACACGGCTGACCAAATCACACTGCTGATCCAAGAACACTGCTGATCCTAACTCACTGCTGATCCGAACACACTGCTGATCCTAACGCACTGCTGATCCTAACGCACTGCTGATCCTAACACACTGCTGATCCTAACGCACTGCTGACCCTAAAGCACTGCTGATCCTAACGCACTGCTGATCCTAACACACTGCTAATCCTAACGCACTGCTGAACCTAACGCACTGCTGATCCTTACGCACTGCTGACCAAATCACACTGCTGATCCCAGCACACTGCTGATCCTAACACACTGCTGATCCTAACATACTGCTGATCCTAACACTCTGCTGATCCTTACGCACTGCTGATCCTAACGCACTGCTGACCCTAACGCACTGCTGATACTAACGCACTACTGATCCTAACACACTGCTGACCAAATCACACTGCTGATCCTAACACACTGCTTATCCGAACACACTGCTGATCCTAACACACTGCTGATCCTTACACAATGCCGACCAAATCACGCTGCTGATCCTAACACACTGCTGATCCTTACACACTGCTGACCAAATCACACTGCTGATCCTTACACACTGTTGATCCTAACACACTGCCGACCAAATCACACTGCTGATCCTAACACACTGCTGATCCTAACATACTGCTGATACTAACACAATGCCGACCGAATCACACTGCTGATCCTAACACACTGCTTATCCTAACTCACTGCTGATTCTAACACACTGCTGATCCTAACACACTGCAGATCCGAGCACACTGCTGATCCGAGCACACTGCTGATCCTAACACACTGCTGATCCGAACACACTGCTGATCCTAACACACTGCTGATCATAACACACTGCTGATCCTAACACACTGCTGATCCGAGCACACTGCTGATCCTAACACACTGCTGATCCTAACGCACTGCTGATCCTAACACACTGCTGATCATAATACACTGCTGATCCTAACACACTGCTGATCCGAACACACTGCTGATTCTAACACACTGCTGATCCTAACGTAGTGCTGATCCTAACACTCTGCTGACCAAATCACACTGCTGACCATATCACACTGCTGATCCTAACGCACTGCTGATCCTAAAGCACTGCTGATCCTAAACCACTGCTGATCCTAACGCACTGCTGATCCTAACACACTGCTGATCCTAACGTACTGCTGATCCTAACACTCTGCTGATCCTTACGCACTGCTGATCCTAACACACTGCTGATCCTAACACACTGCTGATCCTAATGCACTGCTGATCCTAACGCACTGCTGATTTTAGCACGCTGCTGATCCTAACACACTGCTGATCCTAACACACTGCTGATCCTAGCACACTGCTGATCCTAAAACACTGCTTATCCTAACGCACTGCTGATCCTAATGCACTGCTGATCCTAGCACACTGCTGACCAAATCTCACTGCTGATCCTAACACACTGCTGATCCGAACACACTGCTGATCCTAACACACTGCTGATCCTAGCACACTGCTGACCAAATCTCACTGCTGATCCTAACACACTGCTGATCCGAACACACTGCTGATCCTAACGCACTGCTGATCCTAGCACACTGCTGACCAAATCTCACTGCTGATCCTAACACACTGCTGATCCGAACACACTGCTGATCCTAACACACTGCTGATCCTAACACACTGCTGATCCTAACATACTGCTGATACTAACACAATGCCGACCGAATCACACTGCTGATCCTAACACACTGCTTATCCTAACACACTGCTGATTCTAACACACTGCTGATCCTAACACACTGCAGATCCGAGCACACTGCTGATCCGAGCACACTGCTGATCCTAACACACTGCTGATCCGAACACACTGCTGATCCTAACACACTGCTGATCCGAGCACACTGCTGATCCTAACACACTGCTCATCCGAACACACTGCTGATCCTAACACACTGCTGATCCTAACGCACTGCTGATCCTAAAGCACTGCTGATCCTAAACCACTGCTGATCCTAACGCACTGCTGATCCTAACACACTGCTGATCCTAACGTACTGCTGATCCTAACACTCTGCTGATCCTTACGCACTGCTGATCCTAACACACTGCTGATCCTAACACACTGCTGATCCTAACACACTGCTGACCAAATCACACTGCTGACCATATCACATTGCTGATCCTACCACACTGCTGATCCTAACACACTGCTGATCCTCACGCACTGCTGATCCTAACACACTGTTGATCCTTACACTTTGCTGATCCTTACTCACTGCTGACCAAATCACACTGCTGATCCTAACACACTGCTGATCTTAACACACTGCTGATCCTAACGCACTGCTGATCCTAACACACTCCTGATCCTAACGCACTGCTGATCCTAACACACTGCTGATCCTAACACACTGCTGATCCTAACACACTGCTGATCCTAACGCACTGCTGATCCTAGCACACTGCTGATCCTAACACACTGCTGATCCTAATGCACTGCTGATCCTAACGCACTGCTGATTTTAGCACACTGCTGATCCTAACACACTGCTGATCCTAACACACTGCTGATCCTAGCAGACTGCTGATCCTAAAACACTGCTGATCCTAACGCACTGCTGATCCTAGCACACTGCTGACCAAATCACACTGCTGATCCTTACACACTGCTGATCCTAACACACTGCCGACCAAATCACACTGCTGATCCTAACACACTGCTGATCCGAACACACTGCTGATCCTTACACAATGCCGACCAAATCACGCTGCTGATCCTAACACACTGCTGATCCTTACACACTGCTGACCAAATCACGCTGTTGATCCGAACACACTGCTGATCCTTACACACTGCTGGTCCTAACACACTGCCGACCAAATCACACTGCTGATCCTAACACACTGCTGATCCTATCATACTGCTGATACTAACACAATGCCGACCGAATCACACTGCTGATCCTAACACACTGCTTATCCGAACACACTGCTGATTCTAACACACTGCTGATCCTAACACACTGCAGATCCGAGCACACTGCTGATCCGCGCACACTGCTGATCCTAACACACTGCTGATCCGAACACACTGCTGATCCTAACACACTGCTGATCCGAGCACACTGCTGATCCTAACACACTGCTGATCCGAGCACACTGCTGATCCTAACACACTGCTGATCCGAGCACACTGCTGATCCTAACACACTGCTGATCCGTGCACACTGCTGATCCTAACACACTGCTGATCCTAACACACTGTTGATCCTAACACACTGCTCATCCGAACACACTGCTGATCCTAACACACTGCTGATCCTAACGCACTGCTGATCCTAAAGCACTGCTGATCCTAAAGCACTGCTGATCCTAACGCACTGCTGATCCTAACACACTGCTGATCCTAACGTACTGCTGATCCTAACACTCTGCTGATCCTTACGCACTGCTGATCCTAACACACTGCTGACCCTAACACACTGCTGATCCTAACACACTGCTGACCAAATCACACTGCTGACCATATCACACTGCTGATCATATCACACTGCTGATCCTAGCACACTGCTGATCCTAACACACTGCTGATCCTCACGCACTGCTGATCCTAACACACTGTTGATCCTAACACTTTGCTGATCCTTACTCACTGCTGACCAAATCACACTGCTGATCCTAACACACTGCTGATCTTAACACACTGCTGATCCTAACACACTGCTGATCCTAACACACTGCTGATCCTAACGCACTGCTGATCCTAACACTCTCCTGATCCTAACGCACTGCTGATCCTAACACATTGCTGATCCTAACACACTGCTGATCCTAACACACTGCTGATCCTAACGCACTGCTGATCCTAGCACACTGCTGATCCTAACACACTGCTGATCCTAATGCACTGCTGATCCTAACGCACTGCTGATTTTAGCACACTGCTGATCCTAACACACTGCTGATCCTAACACACTGCTGATCCTAGCACACTGCTGATCCTAAAACACTGCTGATCCTAACGCATGGCTGATCCTAACGCACTGCTGATCCTAGCACACTGCTGACCAAATCACACTGCTGATCCCGAACACACTGCTGATCCTTACACACTGCTGATCCTAACACACTGCTGATCCTTACACAATGCCGACCAAATCACGCTGCTGATCCTAACACACTGCTGATCCTTACACACTGCTGACCAAATCACGCTGTTGATCCGAACACACTGCTGATCCTTACACACTGCTGGTCCTAACACACTGCCGACCAAATCACACTGCTGATCCTAACACACTGCTGATCCTATCATACTGCTGATACTAACACAATGCCGACCGAATCACACTGCTGATCCTAACACACTGCTTATCCTAACACACTGCTGATTCTAACACACTGCTGATCCTAACACACTGCAGATCCGAGCACACTGCTGATCCGCGCACACTGCTGATCCTAACACACTGCTGATCCGAGCACACTGCTGATCCTAACACACTGCTCATCCGAACACACTGCTGATCCTAACACACTGCTGATCCTAACGCACTGCTGATCCTAACGCACTGCTGATCCTAACACACTGCTGATCCTAACGTAGTGCTGATCCTAACACTCTGCTGATCCTTACGCACTGCTGATCCTAACACACTGCTGATCCTAACACACTGCTGACCAAATCACACTGCTGACCATATCACACTGCTGAACCTAACACACTGCTGATCCTAACGCACTGCTGATCCTAACACACTCCTGATCCTAACGCACTGCTGATCCTAACACACTGCTGATCCTAACACACTGCTGATCCTAACACACTGCTGATTCTAACACACTGCTGATCCTTACACACTGCTGATCCTAACACACTGCCGACCAAATCACACTGCTGATCCTAACACACTGCTGATCCGAACACACTGCTGATCCTTACACAATGCCGACCAAATCACGCTGCTGATCCTAACACACTGCTGATCCTTACACACTGCTGACCAAATCACGCTGTTGATCCGAACACACTGCTGATCCTTACACACTGCTGGTCCTAACACACTGCCGACCAAATCACACTGCTGATCCTAACACACTGCTGATCCTATCATACTGCTGATACTAACACAATGCCGACCGAATCACACTGCTGATCCTAACACACTGCTTATCCGAACACACTGCTGATTCTAACACACTGCTGATCCTAACACACTGCAGATCCGAGCACACTGCTGATCCGCGCACACTGCTGATCCTAACACACTGCTGATCCGAACACACTGCTGATCCTAACACACTGCTGATCCGAGCACACTGCTGATCCTAACACACTGCTGATCCGAGCACACTGCTGATCCTAACACACTGCTGATCCGAGCACACTGCTGATCCTAACACACTGCTGATCCGCGCACACTGCTGATCCTAACACACTGCTGATCCTAACACACTGTTGATCCTAACACACTGCTCATCCGAACACACTGCTGATCCTAACACACTGCTGATCCTAACCCACTGCTGATCCTAAAGCACTGCTGATCCTAAAGCACTGCTGATCCTAACGCACTGCTGATCCTAACACACTGCTGATCCTAACGTACTGCTGATCCTAACACTCTGCTGATCCTTACGCACTGCTGATCCTAACACACTGCTGACCCTAACACACTGCTGATCCTAACACACTGCTGACCAAATCACACTGCTGACCATATCACACTGCTGATCATATCACACTGCTGATCCTAGCACACTGCTGATCCTAACACACTGCTGATCCTCACGCACTGCTGATCCTAACACACTGTTGATCCTAACACTTTGCTGATCCTTACTCACTGCTGACCAAATCACACTGCTGATCCTAACACACTGCTGATCTTAACACACTGCTGATCCTAACACACTGCTGATCCTAACACACTGCTGATCCTAACGCACTGCTGATCCTAACACACTCCTGATCCTAACGCACTGCTGATCCTAACACACTGCTGATCCTAACACACTGCTGATCCTAACACACTGCTGATCCTAACGCACTGCTGATCCTAGCACACTGCTGATCCTAACACACTGCTGATCCTAATGCACTGCTGATCCTAACGCACTGCTGATTTTAGCACACTGCTGATCCTAACACACTGCTGATCCTAACACACTGCTGATCCTAGCACACTGCTGATCCTAAAACACTGCTGATCCTAACGCATGGCTGATCCTAACGCACTGCTGATCCTAGCACACTGCTGACCAAATCACACTGCTGATCCCGAACACACTGCTGATCCTTACACACTGCTGATCCTAACACACTGCTGATCCTTACACAATGCCGACCAAATCACGCTGCTGATCCTAACACACTGCTGATCCTTACACACTGCTGACCAAATCACGCTGTTGATCCGAACACACTGCTGATCCTTACACACTGCTGGTCCTAACACACTGCCGACCAAATCACACTGCTGATCCTAACACACTGCTGATCCTATCATACTGCTGATACTAACACAATGCCGACCGAATCACACTGCTGATCCTAACACACTGCTTATCCTAACACACTGCTGATTCTAACACACTGCTGATCCTAACACACTGCAGATCCGAGCACACTGCTGATCCGCGCACACTGCTGATCCTAACACACTGCTGATCCGAGCACACTGCTGATCCTAACACACTGCTCATCCGAACACACTGCTGATCCTAACACACTGCTGATCCTAACGCACTGCTGATCCTAACGCACTGCTGATCCTACCACACTGCTGATCCTAACGTAGTGCTGATCCTAACACTCTGCTGATCCTTACGCACTGCTGATCCTAACACACTGCTGATCCTAACACACTGCTGACCAAATCACACTGCTGACCATATCACACTGCTGAACCTAACACACTGCTGATCCTAACGCACTGCTGATCCTAACACACTCCTGATCCTAACGCACTGCTGATCCTAACACACTGCTGATCCTAACACACTGCTGATCCTAACACACTGCTGATCCTAACACACTGCTGATTCTAACACACTGCTGATCCTAACACACTGCAGATCCGAGCACACTGCTGATCCGAGCACACTGCTGATCCTAACACACTGCTGATCCGAACACACTGCTGATCCTAACACACTGCTGATCCGAGCACACTGCTGATCCTAACACACTGCTGATCCTAACACACTGCTGATCCTAACACACTGCTGATTCTAACACACTGCTGATCCTAACACACTGCAGATCCGAGCACACTGCTGATCCGAGCACACTGCTGATCCTAACACACTGCTGATCCGAACACACTGCTGATCCTAACACACTGCTGATCCGAACACACTGCTGATCCTAACACACTGCTGATCCTAACACACTGCTGATCCTAACACACTGCTGATCCTAACACACTGCTGATCCTAACACACTGCTGATCCTAACACACTGCCTATCCTAACACACTGCTGATTCTAACACACTGCTGATCCTAACACACTGCAGATCCGAGCACACTGCTGATCCGAGCACACTGCTGATCCTAACACACTGCTGATCCGAACACACTGCTGATCCTAACACACTGCTGATCCGAACACACTGCTGATCCTAACACACTGCTGATCCTAACGCACTGCTGATCCTAAAGCACTGCTGATCCTAAACCACTGCTGATCCTAACGCACTGCTGATCCTAACACACTGCTGATCCTAACGTACTGCTGATCCTAACACTCTGCTGATCCTTACGCACTGCTGATCCTAACACACTGCTGATCCTAACACACTGCTGATCCTAACACACTGCTGACCAAATCACACTGCTGACCATATCACACTGCTGATCCTAGCACACTGCTGATCCTAACACACTGCTGATCCTCACGCACTGCTGATCCTAACACACTGTTGATCCTTACACTTTGCTGATCCTTACTCACTGCTGACCAAATCACACTGCTGATCCTAACACACTGCTGATCTTAACACACTGCTGATCCTAACACACTGCTGATCCTAACACACTGCTGATCCTAACGCACTGCTGATCCTAACACACTCCTGATCCTAACGCACTGCTGATCCTAACACACTGCTGATCCTAACACACTGCTGATCCTAACACACTGCTGATCCTAACGCACTGCTGATCCTAACACACTGCTGATCCTAACACACTGCTGATCCTAAAACACTGCTGATCCTAATGCACTGCTGATCCTAACACACTGCTGATCCTAGCACACTGCTGATCCTAACACACTGCTGATCCTAATGCACTGCTGATCCTAACGCACTGCTGATTTTAGCACACTGCTGATCCTAACACACTGCTGATCCTAACACACTGCTGATTCTAGCAGACTGCTGATCCTAGCAG
The DNA here is from genome assembly GCF_047496885.1 of Scyliorhinus torazame. Lineage (NCBI taxonomy): Eukaryota > Metazoa > Chordata > Chondrichthyes > Carcharhiniformes > Scyliorhinidae > Scyliorhinus > Scyliorhinus torazame. Next base: position 178,543,553 of record NC_092720.1, on the reverse strand, counting down.
ACTGCTGATCCTAAAACACTGCTGATCCTAACGCACTGCTGATCCTAGCACACTGCTGACCAAATCACACTGCTGATCCGAACACACTGCTGATCCTTACACACTGCTGATCCGAACGCACTGCTGATCCTAACACACTGCCGACCAAATCACACTGCTGATCCTAACACACTGCTGATCCGAACACACTGCTAATCCTAACACACTGCTGATCCTTACACAATGCCGACCAAATCACGCTGCTGATCCTAACTCACTGCTGATCCTTACACACTGCTGACCAAATCACGCTGTTGATCCGAACACACTGCTGATCCTTACACACTGCTGGTCCTAACACACTGCCGACCAAATCACACTGCTGATCCTAACACACTGCTGATCCTATCATACTGCTGATACTAACACAATGCCGACCGAATCACACTGCTGATCCTAACACACTGCTTATCCTAACACACTGCTGATCCAAAAACACTGCTGATCCGAACACACTGCTGATCCGAACACACTGCTGATTCTAACACACTGCTGATCCTAACACACTGCAGATCCTAACGCACTGCTGATCCTAACACACTGCTGATCCGAACACACTGCTGATCCTAACACACTGCTGATCCGAGCACACTGCTGATCCTAACACACTGCTTATCCTAACACACTGCTGATCCTAACACACTGCTGATCCGAACACACTGCTGATTCTAACACACTGCTGATCCTAACACACTGCTTATCCTAACACTCTGCTGATCCTAACACACTGCAGATCCGAGCACACTGCTGATCCGAGCACACTGCTGATCCTAACACACTGCTCATCCTAACGCACTGCTGATCCTAACACACTGCTGATCCTAACACACTGCAGATCCGAGCACACTGCTGATCCGAGCACACTGCTGATCCTAACACACTGCTGATCCGAACACACTGCTGATCCTAACACACTGCTGATCCTAACACACTGCTGATCCGAACACACTGCTGATCCTAACACACTGCTCATCCTAACGCACTGCTGATCCTAACACACTGCTGATCCTAACACACTGCAGATCCGAGCACACTGCTGATCCGAGCACACTGCTGATCCTAACACACTGCTGATCCGAACACACTGCTGATCCGAGCACACTGCTGATCCTAACACACTGCTCATCCTAACGCACTGCTGATCCTAACACACTGCTGATCCTAACACACTGCAGATCCGAGCACACTGCTGATCCGAGCACACTGCTGATCCTAACACACTGCAGATCCGAGCACACTGCTGATCCTAACACACTGCTTATCCTAACACACTGCTGATCCGAACACACTGCTGATCCTAACACACTGCTGATCCGAGCACACTGCTGATCCTAACACACTGCTTATCCTAACACACTGCTGATCCTAACACACTGCTGATCCGAACACACTGCTGATCCTAACACACTGCTGATCCTAACACAGTGCTGATCCAAACACACTGCTGATTCTAACACACTGCTGATCCTAACACACTGCTGATCCTAACACACTGCAGATCCGAGCACACTGCTGATCCGCGCACACTGCTGATCCTAACACACTGCTCATCCGAGCACACTGCTGATCCTAACACACTGCTCATCCGAACACACTGCTGATCCTAACACACTGCTGATCCTAACGCACTGCTGATCCGAACACACTGCTGATCCTAACACACTGCTGATCCTAACGCACTGCTGAACCTAACACACTGCAGATCCGAGCACACTGCTGATCCTAACACACTGCTCATCCGAACACACTGCTGATCCTAACACACTGCTGATCCTAACGCAGTGCTGAACCTAACACACTGCAGATCCGAGCACACTGCTGAACCTAACACACTGCTGATCCGAGCACACTGCTGATCCTAACACACTGCTCATCCGAACACACTGCTGATCCTAACACACTGCTGATTCTAACACACTGCTGATCCTAACACACTGCAGATCCGAGCACACTGCTGATCCGAGCACACTGCTGATCCTAACACACTGCTCATCCTAACGCACTGCTGATCCTAACACACTGCTGATTCTAACACACTGCTGATCCTAACACACTGCTGATCCGAGCACACTGCTGATCCTAACACACTGCTCATCCGAACACACTGCTGATCCTAACACACTGCTGATCCTAACGCACTGCTGATCCTAAAGCACTGCTGATCCTAAAGCACTGCTGATCCTAACGCACTGCTGATCCTAACACACTGCTGATCCTAACACACTGCTGATCCGAACACACTGCTGATCCTAACACACTGCTGATCCTAACACACTGCTGATCCGAGCACACTGCTAATCCTAACACACTGCTCATCCGAACACACTGCTGATCCTAACACAATGCCGACCGAATCACACTGCTGATCCTAACACACTGCTGATCCTAACACACTGCTCATCCGAACACACTGCTGATCCTAACACACTGCTGATCCTAACGCACTGCTGATCCTAAAGCACTGCTGATCCTAAAGCACTGCTGATCCTAACGCACTGCTGATCCTAACACACTGCTGATCCTAACGTACTGCTGATCCTAACACTCTGCTGATCCTTACGCACTGCTGATCCTAACACACTGCTGATCCTAACACACTGCTGATCCTAACACACTGCTGATCCTAACACACTGCTGACCAAATCACACTGCTGACCATATCACACTGCTGATCATATCACACTGCTGATCCTAGCACACTGCTGATCCTAACACACTGCTGATCCTCACACACTGCTCATCCGAACACACTGCTGATCCTAACACACTGCTGATTCTAACACACTGCTGATCCTAACACACTGCAGATCCGAGCACACTGCTGATCCGAGCACACTGCTGATCCTAACACACTGCTCATCCTAACGCACTGCTGATCCTAACACACTGCTGACCAAATCACACGGCTGAGCATATCACACTGCTGATCATATCACACTGCTGATCCTAGCACACTGCTGATCCTAACACACTGCTCATCCGAACACACTGCTGATCCTAACACACTGCTGATCCTAACACACTGCAGATCCGAGCACACTGCTGATCCGAGCACACTGCTGATCCTAACACACTGCTCATCCTAACGCACTGCTGATCCTAACACACTGCTGATCCTAACACACTGCAGATCCGAGCACACTGCTGATCCGAGCACACTGCTGATCCTAACACACTGCTGATCCGAACACACTGCTGATCCTAACACACTGCTGATCCTAACACACTGCTGATCCGAACACACTGCTGATCCTAACACACTGCTCATCCTAACGCACTGCTGATCCTAACACACTGCTGATCCTAACACACTGCAGATCCGAGCACACTGCTGATCCGAGCACACTGCTGATCCTAACACACTGCTGATCCGAACACACTGCTGATCCGAGCACACTGCTGATCCCAACACACTGCTCATCCTAACGCACTGCTGATCCTAACACACTGCTGATCCTAACACACTGCAGATCCGAGCGCACTGCTGATCCGAGCACACTGCTGATCCTAACACACTGCTGATCCGAACACACTGCTGATCCTAACACACTGCTGATCCTAACGCACTGCTGATCCGAACTCACTGCTGACCCTAACACACTGCTGATCCTAACACACTGCTGATCCTAACGCACTGCTGATCCTAACACACTGCAGATCCGAGCACACTGCTGATCCGAGCACACTGCTGATCCTAACACACTGCTGATCCTAACGCACTGCTGATCCGAAAGCACTGCTGATCCTAAAGCACTGCTGATCCTAACGCACTGCTGATCCTAACACACTGCTGATCCTAACACACTGCTGATCCGAACACACTGCTGATCCTAACACACTGCTGATCCTAACACACTGCTGATCCGAGCACACTGCTGATCCTAACACACTGCTCATCCGAACACACTGCTGATCCTAACACACTGCTGATCCTAACACACTGCTCATCCGAACACACTGCTGATCCTAACACACTGCTGATCCTAACACACTGCTCATCCGAACACACTGCTGATCCTAACACACTGCTGATCCTAACGCACTGCTGATCCTAACGCACTGCTGATCCTAAAGCACTGCTGATCCTAAAGCACTGCTGATCCTAACGCACTGCTGATCCTAACACACTGCTGATCCTAACGTACTGCTGATCCTAACACTCTGCTGATCCTTACGCACTGCTGATCCTAACACACTGCTGATCCTAACACACTGCTGATCCTAACACACTGCTGATCCTAACACACTGCTGACCAAATCACACTGCTGACCATATCACACTGCTGATCATATCACACTGCTGATCCTAGCACACTGCTGATCCTAACACACTGCTGATCCTCACGCACTGCTGATCCTAACACACTGTTGATCCTAACACTTTGCTGATCCTTACTCACTGCTGACCAAATCACACTGCTGATCCTAACACACTGCTGATCTTAACACCCTGCTGATCCTAACGCACTGCTGATCCTAACACACTCCTGATCCTAACGCACTGCTGATCCTAACACACTGCTGATCCTAACACACTGCTGATCCTAACACACTGCTGATCCTAACGCACTGCTGATCCTAGCACACTGCTGATCCTAACACACTGCTGATCCTAATGCACTGCTGATCCTAACGCACTGCTGATTTTAGCACACTGCTGATCCTAACACACTGCTGATCCTAACACACTGCTGATCCTAGCACACTGCTGATCCTAAAACACTGCTGATCCTAACGCATGGCTGATCCTAACGCACTGCTGATCCTAGCACACTGCTGACCAAATCACACTCCTGATCCCGAACACACTGCTGATCCTAACGCACTGCTGATCCTAGCACACTGCTGACCAAATCACACTGCTGATCCCGAACACACTGCTGATCCTTACACACTGCTGACCAAATCACGCTGTTGATCCGAACACACTGCTGATCAAATCACACTGCTGACCATATCACACTGCTGATCATATCACACTGCTGATCCTAACGCACTGCTGATCCGAACACACTGCTGATCCTAACGCACTGCTGATCCTAACACACTGCTGATCCTAACACACTGCAGATCCGAGCACACTGCTGATCCGAGCACACTGCTGATCCTAACACACTGCTGATCCTAACGCACTGCTGATCCTAAAGCACTGCTGATCCTAACGCACTGCTGATCCTAACACACTGCTGATCCTAACACACTGCTGATCCGAACACACTGCTGATCCTAACACACTGCTGATCCTAACACACTGCTGATCCGAGCACACTGCTGATCCTAACACACTGCTCATCCGAACACACTGCTGATCCTAACACACTGCTGATCCTCACACACTGCTCATCCGAACACACTGCTGATCCTAACACACTGCTGATCCTAACACACTGCTCATCCGAACACACTGCTGTTCCTAACACACTCCTGATCCTAACGCACTGCTGATCCTAACACACTGCTGATCCTAACACACTGCTGATCCTAACACACTGCTGATCCTAACACACTGCTGATTCTAACACACTGCTGATCCTAACACACTGCAGATCCGAGCACACTGCTGATCCGAGCACACTGCTGATCCTAACACACTGCTGATCCGAACACACTGCTGATCCTAACACACTGCTGATCCGAGCACACTGCTGATCCTAACACACTGCTGATCCTAACACACTGCTGATCCTAACACACTGCTGATTCTAACACACTGCTGATCCTAACACACTGCAGATCCGAGCACACTGCTGATCCGAGCACACTGCTGATCCTAACACACTGCTGATCCGAACACACTGCTGATCCTAACACACTGCTGATCCTAACACACTGCTGATCCTAACACACTGCTGATCCTAACACACTGCTGATCCTAACACACTGCTGATCCTAACACACTGCTGATCCTAACACACTGCTGATTCTAAAACACTGCTGATCCTAACACACTGCAGATCCGAGCACACTGCTGATCCGAGCACACTGCTGATCCTAACACACTGCTGATCCGAACACACTGCTGATCCTAACACACTGCTGATCCGAACACACTGCTGATCCTAACACACTGCTGATCCTAACGCACTGCTGATCCTAAAGCACTGCTGATCCTAAACCACTGCTGATCCTAACGCACTGCTGATCCTAACACACTGCTGATCCTAACGCACTGCTGATCCTAACACTCTGCTGATCCTTACGCACTGCTGATCCTAACACACTGCTGATCCTAACACACTGCTGATCCTAACACACTGCTGACCAAATCACACTGCTGACCATATCACACTGCTGATCCTAGCACACTGCTGATCCTAACACACTGCTGATCCTCACGCACTGCTGATCCTAACACACTGTTGATCCTTACACTTTGCTGATCCTTACTCACTGCTGACCAAATAACACTGCTGATCCTAACACACTGCTGATCTTAACACACTGCTGATCCTAACACACTGCTGATCCTAACACACTGCTGATCCTAACGCACTGCTGATCCTAACACACTCCTGATCCTAACGCACTGCTGATCCTAACACACTGCTGATCCTAACACACTGCTGATCCTAACACACTGCTGATCCTAACGCACTGCTGATCCTAACACACTGCTGATCCTAACACACTGCTGATCCTAAAACACTGCTGATCCTAATGCACTGCTGATCCTAACACACTGCTGATCCTAGCACACTGCTGATCCTAACACACTGCTGATCCTAATGCACTGCTGATCCTAACGCACTGCTGATTTTAGCACACTGCTGATCCTAACACACTGCTGATCCTAACACACTGCTGATTCTAGCAGACTGCTGATCCTAGCAGACTGCTGATCCTAAAACACTGCTGATCCTAACGCACTGCTGATCCTAGCACACTGCTGACCAAATCACACTGCTGATCCGAACACACTGCTGATCCTTACACACTGCTGATCCTAACGCACTGCTGATCCTAACACACTGCCGACCAAATCACACTGCTGATCCTAACACACTGCTGATCCGAACACACTGCTAATCCTAACACACTGCTGATCCTTACACAATGCCGACCAAATCACGCTGCTGATCCTAACTCACTGCTGATCCTTACACACTGCTGACCAAATCACGCTGTTGATCCGAACACACTGCTGATCCTTACACACTGCTGGTCCTAACACACTGCCGACCAAATCACACTGCTGATCCTAACACACTGCTGATCCTATCATACTGCTGATACTAACACAATGCCGACCGAATCACACTGCTGATCCTAACACACTGCTTATCCTAACACACTGCTGATCCAAAAACACTGCTGATCCGAACACACTGCTGATCCGAACACACTGCTGATTCTAACACACTGCTGATCCTAACACACTGCAGATCCTAACGCACTGCTGATCCTAACACACTGCTGATCCGAACACACTGCTGATCCTAACACACTGCTGATCCGAGCACACTGCTGATCCTAACACACTGCTTATCCTAACACACTGCTGATCCTAACACACTGCTGATCCTAACACACTGCTGATCCGAGCACACTGCTGATCCTAACACACTGCTTATCCTAACACACTGCTGATCCGAACACACTGCTGATTCTAACACACTGCTGATCCTTACACACTGCTTATCCTAACACACTGCTGATCCTAACACACTGCTGATCCGAACACACTGCTGATTCTAACACACTGCTGATCCTTACACACTGCTGATCCTAACACACTGCTGATCCTAACACACTGCAGATCCGAGCACACTGCTGATCCGAACACACTGCTGATTCTAACACACTGCTGATCCTAACACACTGCAGATCCGAGCACACTGCTGATCCTAACACACTGCTTATCCTAACACACTGCTGATCCGAACACACTGCTGATCCTAACACACTGCTGATCCGAGCACACTGCTGATCCTAACACACTGCTTATCCTAACACACTGCTGATCCTAACACACTGCTGATCCGAACACACTGCTGATCCTAACACACTGCTGATCCTAACACAGTGCTGATCCAAACACACTGCTGATTCTAACACACTGCTGATCCTAACACACTGCTGATCCTAACACACTGCAGATCCGAGCACACTGCTGATCCGCGCACACTGCTGATCCTAACACACTGCTCATCCGAGCACACTGCTGATCCTAACACACTGCTCATCCGAACACACTGCTGATCCTAACACACTGCTGATCCTAACGCACTGCTGATCCGAACACACTGCTGATCCTAACACACTGCTGATCCTAACGCACTGCTGAACCTAACACACTGCAGATCCGAGCACACTGCTGATCCTAACACACTGCTCATCCGAACACACTGCTGATCCTAACACACTGCTGATCCTAACGCACTGCTGAACCTAACACACTGCAGATCCGAGCACACTGCTGAACCTAACACACTGCTGATCCGAGCACACTGCTGATCCTAACACACTGCTCATCCGAACACACTGCTGATCCTAACACACTGCTGATTCTAACACACTGCTGATCCTAACACACTGCAGATCCGAGCACACTGCTGATCCGAGCACACTGCTGATCCTAACACACTGCTCATCCTAACGCACTGCTGATCCTAACACACTGCTGATTCTAACACACTGCTGATCCTAACACACTGCTGATCCGAGCACACTGCTGATCCTAACACACTGCTCATCCGAACACACTGCTGATCCTAACACACTGCTGATCCTAACGCACTGCTGATCCTAAAGCACTGCTGATCCTAAAGCACTGCTGATCCTAACGCACTGCTGATCCTAACACACTGCTGATCCTAACACACTGCTGATCCGAACACACTGCTGATCCTAACACACTGCTGATCCTAACACACTGCTGATCCGAGCACACTGCTGATCCTAACACACTGCTCATCCGAACACACTGCTGATCCTAACACAATGCCGACCGAATCACACTGCTGATCCTAACACACTGCTGATCCTAACACACTGCTCATCCGAACACACTGCTGATCCTAACACACTGCTGATCCTAACGCACGGCGGATCCTAAAGCACTGCTGATCCTAAAGCACTGCTGATCCTAACGCACTGCTGATCCTAACACACTGCTGATCCTAACGTACTGCTGATCCTAACACTCTGCTGATCCTTACGCACTGCTGATCCTAACACACTGCTGATCCTAACACACTGCTGATCCTAACACACTGCTGATCCTAACACACTGCTGACCAAATCACACTGCTGACCATATCACACTGCTGATCATATCACACTGCTGATCCTAGCACACTGCTGATCCTAACACACTGCTGATCCTAACACACTGCTCATCCGAACACACTGCTGATCCTAACACACTGCTGATTCTAACACACTGCTGATCCTAACACACTGCAGATCCGAGCACACTGCTGATCCGAGCACACTGCTGATCCTAACACACTGCTCATCCTAACGCACTGCTGATCCTAACACACTGCTGACCAAATCACACTGCTGAGCATATCACACTGCTGATCATATCACACTGCTGATCCTAGCACACTGCTGATCCTAACACACTGCTCATCCGAACACACTGCTGATCCTAACACACTGCTGATCCTAACACACTGCAGATCCGAGCACACTGCTGATCCGAGCACACTGCTGATCCTAACACACTGCTCATCCTACGCACTGCTGATCCTAACACACTGCTGATCCTAACACACTGCAGATCCGAGCACACTGCTGATCCGAGCACACTGCTGATCCTAACACACTGCTGATCCGAACACACTGCTGATCCTAACACACTGCTGATCCTAACACACTGCTGATCCGAACACACTGCTGATCCTAACACACTGCTCATCCTAACGCACTGCTGATCCTAACACACTGCTGATCCTAACACACTGCAGATCCGAGCACACTGCTGATCCGAGCACACTGCTGATCCTAACACACTGCTGATCCGAACACACTGCTGATCCGAGCACACTGCTGATCCTAACACACTGCTCATCCTAACGCACTGCTGATCCTAACACACTGCTGATCCTAACACACTGCAGATCCGAGCGCACTGCTGATCCGAGCACACTGCTGATCCTAACACACTGCTGATCCGAACACACTGCTGATCCTAACACACTGCTGATCCTAACGCACTGCTGATCCGAACTCACTGCTGATCCTAACGCACTGCTGATCCTAAAGCACTGCTGATCCTAACGCACTGCTGATCCTAACACACTGCTGATCCTTACACACTGCTGATCCGAACACACTGCTGATCCTAACACACTGCTGATCCTAACACACTGCTGATCCGAGCACACTGCTGATCCTAACACACTGCTCATCCGAACACACTGCTGATCCTAACACACTGCTGATCCTAACACACTGCTCATCCGAACACACTGCTGATCCTAACACACTGCTGATCCTAACACACTGCTCATCCGAACACACTGCTGTTCCTAACACACTGCTGATCCTAACGCACTGCTGATCCTAAAGCACTGCTGATCCTAAAGCACTGCTGATCCTAACGCACTGCTGATCCTAACACACTGCTGATCCTAACGTACTGCTGATCCTAACACTCTGCTGATCCTTACGCACTGCTGATCCTAACACACTGCTAATCCTAACACACTGCTGATCCTAACACACTGCTGATCCTAACACACTGCTGACCAAATCACACTGCTGACCATATCACACTGCTGATCATATCACACTGCTGATCCTAGCACACTGCTGATCCTAACACACTGCTGATCCTCACGCACTGCTGATCCTAACACACTGTTGATCCTAACACTTTGCTGATCCTTACTCACTGCTGACCAAATCACACTGCTGATCCTAACACACTGCTGATCTTAACACCCTGCTGATCCTAACGCACTGCTGATCCTAACACACTCCTGATCCTAACGCACTGCTGATCCTAACACACTGCTGATCCTAACACACTGCTGATCCTAACACACTGCTGATCCTAACGCACTGCTGATCCTAGCACACTGCTGATCCTAACACACTGCTGATCCTAATGCACTGCTGATCCTAACGCACTGCTGATTTTAGCACACTGCTGATCCTAACACACTGCTGATCCTAACACACTGCTGATCCTAGCACACTGCTGATCCTAAAACACTGCTGATCCTAACGCATGGCTGATCCTAACGCACTGCTGATCCTAGCACACTGCTGACCAAATCACACTACTGATCCCGAACACACTGCTGATCCTAACGCACTGCTGATCCTAGCACACTGCTGACCAAATCACACTGCTGATCCCGAACACACAGCTGATCCTTACACACTGCTGATCCTAACACACTGCTGATCCTTACACAATGCCGACCAAATCACGCTGCTGATCCTAACACACTGCTGATCCTTACACACTGCTGACCAAATCACGCTGTTGATCCGAACACACTGCTGATCCTTACACACTGCTGGTCCTAACACACTGCCGACCAAATCACACTGCTGATCCTAACACACTGCTGATCCTATCATACTGCTGATACTAACACAATGCCGACCGAATCACACTGCTGATCCTAACACACTGCTTATCCTAACACACTGCTGATTCTAACACACTGCTGATCCTAACACACTGCAGATCCGAGCACACTGCTGATCCGCGCACACTGCTGATCCTAACACACTGCTGATCCGCGCACACTGCTGATCCTAACACACTGCTGATCCGAACACACTGCTGATCCTAACACACTGCTGATCCGAGCACACTGCTGATCCTAACACACTGCTCATCCGAACACACTGCTGATCCTAACACACTGCTGATCCTAACGCACTGCTGATCCTAACGCACTGCTGATCCTAACACACTGCTGATCCTAACGTAGTGCTGATCCTAACACTCTGCTGATCCTTACGCACTGCTGATCCTAACACACTGCTGATCCTAACACACTGCTGACCAAATCACACTGCTGACCATATCACACTGCTGAACCTAACACACTGCTGATCCTAACGCACTGCTGACCAAATCACACTGCTGACCATATCACACTGCTGAACCTAACACACTGCTGATCCTAACGCACTGCTGATCCTAACACACTCCTGATCCTAACGCACTGCTGATCCTAACACACTGCTGATCCTAACACACTGCTGATCCTAACACACTGCTGATCCTAACGCACTGCTGATCCTAGCACACTGCTGATCCTAACACACTGCTGATCCTAACACACTGCTGATCCTAACACACTGCTGATCCTAACGTACTGCTGATCCTAACACTCTGCTGATCCTTACGCACTGCTGATCCTAACACACTGCTGATCCTAACACACTGCTGATCCTAACACACTGCTGATCCTAACACACTGCTGACCAAATCACACTGCTGACCATATCACACTGCTGATCATATCACACTGCTGATCCTAGCACACTGCTGATCCTAACACACTGCTGATCCTCACGCACTGCTGATCCTAACACACTGTTGATCCTAACACTTTGCTGATCCTTACTCACTGCTGACCAAATCACACTGCTGATCCTAACACACTGCTGATCTTAACACCCTGCTGATCCTAACGCACTGCTGATCCTAACACACTCCTGATCCTAACGCACTGCTGATCCTAACACACTGCTGATCCTAACACACTGCTGATCCTAACACACTGCTGATCCTAACGCACTGCTGATCCTAGCACACTGCTGATCCTAACACACTGCTGATCCTAATGCACTGCTGATCCTAACGCACTGCTGATTTTAGCACACTGCTGATCCTAACACACTGCTGATCCTAACACACTGCTGATCCTAGCACACTGCTGATCCTAAAACACTGCTGATCCTAACGCATGGCTGATCCTAACGCACTGCTGATCCTAGCACACTGCTGACCAAATCACACTACTGATCCCGAACACACTGCTGATCCTAACGCACTGCTGATCCTAGCACACTGCTGACCAAATCACACTGCTGATCCCGAACACACTGCTGATCCTTACACACTGCTGATCCTAACACACTGCTGATCCTTACCCAATGCCGACCAAATCACGCTGCTGATCCTAACACACTGCTGATCCTTACACACTGCTGACCAAATCACGCTGTTGATCCGAACACACTGCTGATCCTTACACACTGCTGGTCCTAACACACTGCCGACCAAATCACACTGCTGATCCTAACACACTGCTGATCCTAACACACTGCTGATCCTAACACACTGCTGATCCTAACACACTGCTGATCCTAACACACTGCTGATCCTAACACACTGCTGATTCTAAAACACTGCTGATCCTAACACACTGCAGATCCGAGCACACTGCTGATCCGAGCACACTGCTGATCCTAACACACTGCTGATCCGAACACACTGCTGATCCTAACACACTGCTGATCCGAACACACTGCTGATCCTAACACACTGCTGATCCTAACGCACTGCTGATCCTAAAGCACTGCTGATCCTAAACCACTGCTGATCCTAACGCACTGCTGATCCTAACACACTGCTGATCCTAACGCACTGCTGATCCTAACACTCTGCTGATCCTTACGCACTGCTGATCCTAACACACTGCTGATCCTAACACACTGCTGATCCTAACACACTGCTGACCAAATCACACTGCTGACCATATCACACTGCTGATCCTAGCACACTGCTGATCCTAACACACTGCTGATCCTCACGCACTGCTGATCCTAACACACTGTTGATCCTTACACTTTGCTGATCCTTACTCACTGCTGACCAAATAACACTGCTGATCCTAACACACTGCTGATCTTAACACACTGCTGATCCTAACACACTGCTGATCCTAACACACTGCTGATCCTAACGCACTGCTGATCCTAACACACTCCTGATCCTAACGCACTGCTGATCCTAACACACTGCTGATCCTAACACACTGCTGATCCTAACACACTGCTGATCCTAACGCACTGCTGATCCTAACACACTGCTGATCCTAACACACTGCTGATCCTAAAACACTGCTGATCCTAATGCACTGCTGATCCTAACACACTGCTGATCCTAGCACACTGCTGATCCTAACACACTGCTGATCCTAATGCACTGCTGATCCTAACGCACTGCTGATTTTAGCACACTGCTGATCCTAACACACTGCTGATCCTAACACACTGCTGATTCTAGCAGACTGCTGATCCTAGCAGACTGCTGATCCTAAAACACTGCTGATCCTAACGCACTGCTGATCCTAGCACACTGCTGACCAAATCACACTGCTGATCCGAACACACTGCTGATCCTTACACACTGCTGATCCTAACGCACTGCTGATCCTAACACACTGCCGACCAAATCACACTGCTGATCCTAACACACTGCTGATCCGAACACACTGCTAATCCTAACACACTGCTGATCCTTACACAATGCCGACCAAATCACGCTGCTGATCCTAACTCACTGCTGATCCTTACACACTGCTGACCAAATCACGCTGTTGATCCGAACACACTGCTGATCCTTACACACTGCTGGTCCTAACACACTGCCGACCAAATCACACTGCTGATCCTAACACACTGCTGATCCTATCATACTGCTGATACTAACACAATGCCGACCGAATCACACTGCTGATCCTAACACACTGCTTATCCTAACACACTGCTGATCCAAAAACACTGCTGATCCGAACACACTGCTGATCCGAACACACTGCTGATTCTAACACACTGCTGATCCTAACACACTGCAGATCCTAACGCACTGCTGATCCTAACACACTGCTGATCCGAACACACTGCTGATCCTAACACACTGCTGATCCGAGCACACTGCTGATCCTAACACACTGCTTATCCTAACACACTGCTGATCCTAACACACTGCTGATCCTAACACACTGCTGATCCGAGCACACTGCTGATCCTAACACACTGCTTATCCTAACACACTGCTGATCCGAACACACTGCTGATTCTAACACACTGCTGATCCTTACACATTGCTTATCCTAACACACTGCTGATCCTAACACACTGCTGATCCGAACACACTGCTGATTCTAACACACTGCTGATCCTTACACACTGCTGATCCTAACACACTGCTGATCCTAACACACTGCAGATCCGAGCACACTGCTGATCCGAACACACTGCTGATTCTAACACACTGCTGATCCTAACACACTGCAGATCCGAGCACACTGCTGATCCTAACACACTGCTTATCCTAACACACTGCTGATCCGAACACACTGCTGATCCTAACACACTGCTGATCCGAGCACACTGCTGATCCTAACACACTGCTTATCCTAACACACTGCTGATCCTAACACACTGCTGATCCGAACACACTGCTGATCCTAACACACTGCTGATCCTAACACAGTGCTGATCCAAACACACTGCTGATTCTAACACACTGCTGATCCTAACACACTGCTGATCCTAACACACTGCAGATCCGAGCACACTGCTGATCCGCGCACACTGCTGATCCTAACACACTGCTCATCCGAGCACACTGCTGATCCTAACACACTGCTCATCCGAACACACTGCTGATCCTAACACACTGCTGATCCTAACGCACTGCTGATCCGAACACACTGCTGATCCTAACACACTGCTGATCCTAACGCACTGCTGAACCTAACACACTGCAGATCCGAGCACACTGCTGATCCTAACACACTGCTCATCCGAACACACTGCTGATCCTAACACACTGCTGATCCTAACGCACTGCTGAACCTAACACACTGCAGATCCGAGCACACTGCTGAACCTAACACACTGCTGATCCGAGCACACTGCTGATCCTAACACACTGCTCATCCGAACACACTGCTGATCCTAACACACTGCTGATTCTAACACACTGCTGATCCTAACACACTGCAGATCCGAGCACACTGCTGATCCGAGCACACTGCTGATCCTAACACACTGCTCATCCTAACGCACTGCTGATCCTAACACACTGCTGATTCTAACACACTGCTGATCCTAACACACTGCTGATCCGAGCACACTGCTGATCCTAACACACTGCTCATCCGAACACACTGCTGATCCTAACACACTGCTGATCCTAACGCACTGCTGATCCTAAAGCACTGCTGATCCTAAAGCACTGCTGATCCTAACGCACTGCTGATCCTAACACACTGCTGATCCTAACACACTGCTGATCCGAACACACTGCTGATCCTAACACACTGCTGATCCTAACACACTGCTGATCCGAGCACACTGCTGATCCTAACACACTGCTCATCCGAACACACTGCTGATCCTAACACAATGCCGACCGAATCACACTGCTGATCCTAACACACTGCTGATCCTAACACACTGCTCATCCGAACACACTGCTGATCCTAACACACTGCTGATCCTAACGCACGGCGGATCCTAAAGCACTGCTGATCCTAAAGCACTGCTGATCCTAACGCACTGCTGATCCTAACACACTGCTGATCCTAACGTACTGCTGATCCTAACACTCTGCTGATCCTTACGCACTGCTGATCCTAACACACTGCTGATCCTAACACACTGCTGATCCTAACACACTGCTGATCCTAACACACTGCTGACCAAATCACACTGCTGACCATATCACACTGCTGATCATATCACACTGCTGATCCTAGCACACTGCTGATCCTAACACACTGCTGATCCTAACACACTGCTCATCCGAACACACTGCTGATCCTAACACACTGCTGATTCTAACACACTGCTGATCCTAACACACTGCAGATCCGAGCACACTGCTGATCCGAGCACACTGCTGATCCTAACACACTGCTCATCCTAACGCACTGCTGATCCTAACACACTGCTGACCAAATCACACTGCTGAGCATATCACACTGCTGATCATATCACACTGCTGATCCTAGCACACTGCTGATCCTAACACACTGCTCATCCGAACACACTGCTGATCCTAACACACTGCTGATCCTAACACACTGCAGATCCGAGCACACTGCTGATCCGAGCACACTGCTGATCCTAACACACTGCTCATCCTACGCACTGCTGATCCTAACACACTGCTGATCCTAACACACTGCAGATCCGAGCACACTGCTGATCCGAGCACACTGCTGATCCTAACACACTGCTGATCCGAACACACTGCTGATCCTAACACACTGCTGATCCTAACACACTGCTGATCCGAACACACTGCTGATCCTAACACACTGCTCATCCTAACGCACTGCTGATCCTAACACACTGCTGATCCTAACACACTGCAGATCCGAGCACACTGCTGATCCGAGCACACTGCTGATCCTAACACACTGCTGATCCGAACACACTGCTGATCCGAGCACACTGCTGATCCTAACACACTGCTCATCCTAACGCACTGCTGATCCTAACACACTGCTGATCCTAACACACTGCAGATCCGAGCGCACTGCTGATCCGAGCACACTGCTGATCCTAACACACTGCTGATCCGAACACACTGCTGATCCTAACACACTGCTGATCCTAACGCACTGCTGATCCGAACTCACTGCTGATCCTAACACACTGCTGATCCTAACACACTGCTGATCCGAGCACACTGCTGATCCTAACACACTGCTCATCCGAACACACTGCTGATCCTAACACACTGCTGATCCTAACACACTGCTCATCCGAACACACTGCTGATCCTAACACACTGCTGATCCTAACACACTGCTCATCCGAACACACTGCTGTTCCTAACACACTGCTGATCCTAACGCACTGCTGATCCTAAAGCACTGCTGATCCTAAAGCACTGCTGATCCTAACGCACTGCTGATCCTAACACACTGCTGATCCTAACGTACTGCTGATCCTAACACTCTGCTGATCCTTACGCACTGCTGATCCTAACACACTGCTAATCCTAACACACTGCTGATCCTAACACACTGCTGATCCTAACACACTGCTGACCAAATCACACTGCTGACCATATCACACTGCTGATCATATCACACTGCTGATCCTAGCACACTGCTGATCCTAACACACTGCTGATCCTCACGCACTGCTGATCCTAACACACTGTTGATCCTAACACTTTGCTGATCCTTACTCACTGCTGACCAAATCACACTGCTGATCCTAACACACTGCTGATCTTAACACCCTGCTGATCCTAACGCACTGCTGATCCTAACACACTCCTGATCCTAACGCACTGCTGATCCTAACACACTGCTGATCCTAACACACTGCTGATCCTAACACACTGCTGATCCTAACGCACTGCTGATCCTAGCACACTGCTGATCCTAACACACTGCTGATCCTAATGCACTGCTGATCCTAACGCACTGCTGATTTTAGCACACTGCTGATCCTAACACACTGCTGATCCTAACACACTGCTGATCCTAGCACACTGCTGATCCTAAAACACTGCTGATCCTAACGCATGGCTGATCCTAACGCACTGCTGATCCTAGCACACTGCTGACCAAATCACACTACTGATCCCGAACACACTGCTGATCCTAACGCACTGCTGATCCTAGCACACTGCTGACCAAATCACACTGCTGATCCCGAACACACAGCTGATCCTTACACACTGCTGATCCTAACACACTGCTGATCCTTACACAATGCCGACCAAATCACGCTGCTGATCCTAACACACTGCTGATCCTTACACACTGCTGACCAAATCACGCTGTTGATCCGAACACACTGCTGATCCTTACACACTGCTGGTCCTAACACACTGCCGACCAAATCACACTGCTGATCCTAACACACTGCTGATCCTATCATACTGCTGATACTAACACAATGCCGACCGAATCACACTGCTGATCCTAACACACTGCTTATCCTAACACACTGCTGATTCTAACACACTGCTGATCCTAACACACTGCAGATCCGAGCACACTGCTGATCCGCGCACACTGCTGATCCTAACACACTGCTGATCCGCGCACACTGCTGATCCTAACACACTGCTGATCCGAACACACTGCTGATCCTAACACACTGCTGATCCGAGCACACTGCTGATCCTAACACACTGCTCATCCGAACACACTGCTGATCCTAACACACTGCTGATCCTAACGCACTGCTGATCCTAACGCACTGCTGATCCTAACACACTGCTGATCCTAACGTAGTGCTGATCCTAACACTCTGCTGATCCTTACGCACTGCTGATCCTAACACACTGCTGATCCTAACACACTGCTGACCAAATCACACTGCTGACCATATCACACTGCTGAACCTAACACACTGCTGATCCTAACGCACTGCTGACCAAATCACACTGCTGACCATATCACACTGCTGAACCTAACACACTGCTGATCCTAACGCACTGCTGATCCTAACACACTCCTGATCCTAACGCACTGCTGATCCTAACACACTGCTGATCCTAACACACTGCTGATCCTAACACACTGCTGATCCTAACGCACTGCTGATCCTAGCACACTGCTGATCCTAACACACTGCTGATCCTAACACACTGCTGATCCTAACACACTGCTGATCCTAACGTACTGCTGATCCTAACACTCTGCTGATCCTTACGCACTGCTGATCCTAACACACTGCTGATCCTAACACACTGCTGATCCTAACACACTGCTGATCCTAACACACTGCTGACCAAATCACACTGCTGACCATATCACACTGCTGATCATATCACACTGCTGATCCTAGCACACTGCTGATCCTAACACACTGCTGATCCTCACGCACTGCTGATCCTAACACACTGTTGATCCTAACACTTTGCTGATCCTTACTCACTGCTGACCAAATCACACTGCTGATCCTAACACACTGCTGATCTTAACACCCTGCTGATCCTAACGCACTGCTGATCCTAACACACTCCTGATCCTAACGCACTGCTGATCCTAACACACTGCTGATCCTAACACACTGCTGATCCTAACACACTGCTGATCCTAACGCACTGCTGATCCTAGCACACTGCTGATCCTAACACACTGCTGATCCTAATGCACTGCTGATCCTAACGCACTGCTGATTTTAGCACACTGCTGATCCTAACACACTGCTGATCCTAACACACTGCTGATCCTAGCACACTGCTGATCCTAAAACACTGCTGATCCTAACGCATGGCTGATCCTAACGCACTGCTGATCCTAGCACACTGCTGACCAAATCACACTACTGATCCCGAACACACTGCTGATCCTAACGCACTGCTGATCCTAGCACACTGCTGACCAAATCACACTGCTGATCCCGAACACACTGCTGATCCTTACACACTGCTGATCCTAACACACTGCTGATCCTTACCCAATGCCGACCAAATCACGCTGCTGATCCTAACACACTGCTGATCCTTACACACTGCTGACCAAATCACGCTGTTGATCCGAACACACTGCTGATCCTTACACACTGCTGGTCCTAACACACTGCCGACCAAATCACACTGCTGATCCTAACACACTGCTGATCCTATCATACTGCTGATACTAACACAATGCCGACCGAATCACACTGCTGATCCTAACACACTGCTTATCCTAACACACTGCTGATTCTAACACACTGCTGATCCTAACACACTGCAGATCCGAGCACACTGCTGATCCGCGCACACTGCTGATCCTAACACACTGCTGATCCGCGCACACTGCTGATCCTAACACACTGCTGATCCGAACACACTGCTGATCCTAACACACTGCTGATCCGAGCACACTGCTGATCCTAACACACTGCTCATCCGAACACACTGCTGATCCTAACACACTGCTGATCCTAACGCACTGCTGATCCTAACGCACTGCTGATCCTAACACACTGCTGATCCTAACGTAGTGCTGATCCTAACACTCTGCTGATCCTTACGCACTGCTGATCCTAACACACTGCTGATCCTAACACACTGCTGACCAAATCACACTGCTGACCATATCACACTGCTGAACCTAACACACTGCTGATCCTAACGCACTGCTGATCCTAACACACTCCTGATCCTAACGCACTGCTGATCCTAACACACTGCTGATCCTAACACACTGCTGATCCTAACACACTGCTGATCCTAACGCACTGCTGATCCTAGCACACTGCTGATCCTAACACACTGCTGATCCTAATGCACTGCTGATCCTAACGCACTGCTGATTTTAGCACGCTGCTGATCCTAACACACTGCTGATCCTAACACACTGCTGATCCTAGCACACTGCTGATCCTAAAACACTGCTTATCCTAACGCACTGCTGATCCTAACGCACTGCTGATCCTAGCACACTGCTGACCAAATCTCACTGCTGATCCTAACACAATGCTGATCCGAACACACTGCTGATCCTAACACACTGCTGATCCTTACACAATGCCGACCAAATCACGCTGCTGATCCTAACACACTGCTGATCCTTACACACTGCTGACCAAATCACGCTGTTGATCCGAACACACTGCTGATCCTTACACACTGCTGATCCTAACACACTGCCGACCAAATCACACTGCTGATCCTAACACACTGCTGATCCTAACATACTGCTGATACTAACACAATGCCGACCGAATCACACTGCTGATCCTAACACACTGCTTATCCTAACACACTGCTGATTCTAACACACTGCTGATCCTAACACACTGCAGATCCGAGCACACTGCTGATCCGAGCACACTGCTGATCCTAACACACTGCTGATCCGAACACACTGCTGATCCTAACACACTGCTGATCCGAGCACACTGCTGATCCTAACACACTGCTGATCCTAACACACTGCTGATCCTAACGCACTGCTGATCCTAAAGCACTGCTGATCCTAAACCACTGCTGATCCTAACACACTGTGATCCTAAAGCACTGCTGATCCTAAACCACTGCTGATCCTAACGCACTGCTGATCCTAACACACTGCTGATCCTAACGTACTGCTGATCCTAACACTCTGCTGATCCTTACGCACTGCTGATCCTAACACACTGCTGATCCTAACACACTGCTGATCCTAACACACTGCTGACCAAAGCACACTGCTGAACATATCACACTGCTGATTCTAACACACTGCAGATCCGAGGACACGGCTGATCCGCGCACACTGCTGATCCTAACACACTGCTGATCCTAACACACTGCTGATCCGAGCACACTGCTGATCCTAACACACTGCTCATCCTAACACACTGCTGATCCGAGCACACTGCTGATCCTAACACACTGCTGATCCTAACACACTGCTGATCCTAACACACTGCTGATCCGAGCACACTGCTGATCCTAACACACTGCTCATCCTAACACACTGCTGATCCGAGCACACTACTGATCCTAACACACTGCTGATCCTAACACACTGCTGATCCGAGCACACTGCTGATCCTAACACACTGCTCATCCTAACACACTGCTGATCCGAGCACACTGCTGATCCTAACACACTGCTGATCCTAACACACTGCTGATCCTAACACACTGCAGATCCGAGCACACTGCTGATCCGCGCACACTGCTCATCCGAACACACTGCTGATCCTAACACACTGCTGATCCTAACACACTGCTGATCCGAGCACACTGCTGATCCTAACACACTGCTCATCCTAACACACTGCTGATCCGAGCACACTGCTCATCCTAACACACTGCTGATCCTAACACACTGCTGATCCGAGCACACTGCTGATCCTAACACACTGCTCATCCTAACACACTGCTGATCCGAGCACACTGCTGATCCTAACACACTGCTGATCCTAACACACTGCTGATCCTAACACACTGCTGATCCTAACACACTGCAGATCCGAGCACACTGCTGATCCTAACACACTGCTCATCCGAACACACTGCTGATCCTAACACACTGCTCATCCTAACGCACTGCTGATCCTAACGCACTGCTGATCCTAACACACTGCTGATCCTAACGTAGTGCTGATCCTAACACTCTGCTGATCCGAACACACTGCTGATCCTATCACACTGCTGATCCTTACGCACTGCTGATCCGAACGCACTGCTGATCCTAACACACTGCTGACCAAATCACACTGCTGACCATATCACACTGCTGATCCTAACACACTGCTGACAAAATCACACTGCTGATCCTAACGCACTGCTGATTCTAACACGCTCCTGATCCTAACGCACTGCTGATCCTAACACACTGCTGATCCTAACACACTGCTGATCCTAACACACTGCTGATCCTAACGCACTGCTGAACCTGGCACACTGCTGATCCTAACACACTGCTGAACCTGGCACACTGCTGATCCTAACACACTGCTGATCCTAACACACTGCTGATCCTAACACACTGCTGATCCTATCACACTGCTGATCCTAACACACTGCTGATCCTAACATACTGCTGATCCGAACACTCCTTACGCACTGCTGACCAAATCACACTGCTGACCATATCACACTGCTGATCCTAACGCACTGCTGATCCTAACACACTGCTGATCCTAGCACACTGCTGATTCTAACACACTGCTGATCCTAACGCACTACTGATCCTAGCACACTGCTGATCCTAACACACTGCTGATCCTAGCACACTGCTGATCCTAACACACTGCTGATCCTAACACACTGCTGATCCTAACACACTGCTGACCAAATCACACTGCTGATTATAACACACTGCTGATCCTAACACACTGCTGATCCTAACGCACTGCTGATCCAAATACACTGTTGATCCTAACACACGGCTGATCCTAACACACGGCTGACCAAATCACACTGCTGATCCTAACACACTGCTGATCCTAACGCACTGCTGATCCTAACACACTGCTGATCCTAACACACTGCTGATCCTCGCACACTACTGATCGTAGCACACTGCTGATCCTAACACACTGCTGATCCTAACATACTGCTGATCCTAACGCACTGCTGATCCTAACACACTGCTGATCCTCGCACACTGCTGACCAAATCACACTGCTGATCCTAGCACACTGCTGATCCTAGCACACTGCTGATCCTAACGCACTGCTGATCCTAGCACACTGCTGTTCCTATCACACTGCTGATCCTAACATACTGCTGATCCGAACACTCGTTACGCACTGCTGACCAAATCACACTGCTGACCATATCACACTGCTGATCCTAACACACTGCTGATAAAATCACACTGCTGATCCTAACGCACTACTGATCCTAGCACACTGCTGATCCTAACACACTGCTGATCCTAGCACACTGCTGATCCTAACACACTGCTGATCCTAACACACTGCTGATCCTAACACAGTGCTGATCCTAACACACTGCTGATCCGAGCACACTGCTGATCCTAACACACTGCTGATAAAATCACACTGCTGATCCTAACGCACTGCTGATCCTAACACACTGCTGATCCTAACGCACTGCTGATAAAATCACACTGCTGATCCTAACGCACTACTGATCCTAGCACACTGCTGATCCTAACACACTGCTGATCCTAGCACACTGCTGATCCTAACACACTGCTGATCCTAACACACTGCTGATCCTAACACAGTGCTGATCCTAACACACTGCTGACCAAATCACACTGCTGATTCTAACACACGGCTGATCATAACACACGGCTGACCAAATCACACTGCTGATCCTAACACACTGCTGATCCTAACACACTGCTGATCCTTACACAATGCCGACCAAATCACGCTGCTGATCCTAACACACTGCTGATCCTTACACACTGCTGACCAAATCACGCTGTTGATCCGAACACACTGCTGATCCTAGCACACTGCTGATCCTAGCACACTGCTGATCCTAACACACTGCTGATCTTAACATACTGCTGATCCTAACAGTCTGCTGATCCTAACGCACTGCTGACCAAATCACACTGCTGACCATATCACACTGCTGATCCTAACGCACTGCTGATCCTAACACACTGCTGAACTTAGCACACTGCTGATCCTAACACACTGCTGATCCGAACACACTGCTGATCCTAACGCACTGCTGATCCTAACACACTGCTGATCCTAACGCACTGCTGATCCTAACGCTCTGCTGATCCTAACACACTGCTGATCCTAACATACTGCTGATCCGAACACTCTGCTGATCTTTACGCCCTGCTGACCAAATCACACTGCTGACCATATCACACTGCTGATCCGAACACACTGCTGATAAAATCACACTGCTGATCCTAACACACTACTTATCCGAACACACTGCTGATAAAATCACACTGCTGATCCTAACGCACTACTGATCCCAACACACTGCTGATCCTAACACACTGCTGATCCTAACACACTGCTGATCCTAACACTCTGCTGATCCTAGCACACTGCTGATCCTAACACACTGCTGATCCTAACACACTGCTGATCCTAACACAGTGCTGATCCTAACACACTGCTGACCAAATCACACTGCTGATTCTAACACACTGCTGATCCAAACACACTGCTGATCCTAACACACTGCTGATCCTAGCACACTGCTGATCCTAACACACTGCTGATCCTAATACACTGCTGATCCTAGCACACTGCTGATCCTAACACACTGCTGATCCTAACACCCTGCTGATCCTAACACAGTGCTGATCCTAACACACTGCTGACCAAATCACACTGCTGATTCTAACACACTGCTGATCCAAACACACTGCTGATCCTAGCACACTGCTGATCCTAACACCCTGCTGATCCTAACACAGTGCTGATCCTAGCACACTGCTGATCCTAACACACTGCTGATCCTAATACACTGCTGATCCTAGCACACTGCTGATCCTAACACACTGCTGATCCTAACACCCTGCTGATCCTAACACACTGCTGATCCTAGCACACTGCTGATCCTAACACACTGCTGATCCTAGCACACTGCTGATCCTAGCACACTGCTGATCCTAACACCCTGCTGATCCTAACACACTGCTGATCCTAGAACACTGCTGATCCTAACACACTGCTGATCCTAATACACTGCTGATCCTAGCACACTGCTGATCCTAACACACTGCTGATCCTAACACCCTGCTGATCCTAACACAGTGCTGATCCTAACACACTGCTGACCAAATCACACTGCTGATTCTAACACACTGCTGATCCTAACACACTGCTGATCCTAGCACACTGCTGATCCTAACACCCTGCTGATCCTAACACAGTGCTGATCCTAACACACTGCTGACCAAATCACACTGCTGATTCTAACACACTGCTGATCCAAACACACTGCTGATCCTAACACACTGCTGATCCTAACGCACTGCTGATCCTAATACACGGCTGATCCTAACATACGGCTGAACAAATCACACTGCTGATCCTAACACACTGCTGATCCTAACATACGGCTGAACAAATCACACTGCTGTTCCTAACACACTGCTGATCCTAACATACTGCTGAACCTAACATACTGCTGATCCTAACATACTGCTGAACCTAACATACTGCTGAACCTGGCACACTGCTGATCCTGTCACACTGCTGATCCTAGCACACTGCTGATCCTAACATACTGCTGATCCGAACACTCCTTACGCACTGCTGACCAAATCACACTGCTGATCCTAACACACTGCTGATAAAATCACACTGCTGATCCTAACGCACTACTGATCCTAGCACACTGCTGATCCTAACACACTGCTGATCCTAGCACACTGCTGATCCTAACACAGTGCTGATCCTAACACACTGCTGACCAAATCACACTGCTGATTCTAACACACTGCTGATCCTAACACACTGCTGATCCTAACACAGTGCTGATCCTACCACACTGCTGACCAAATCACACTGCTGATTCTAACACACTGCTGATCCTAACACACTGCTGATCCTAACGCACTGCTGATCCAAACACACGGTTGATCCTAACACACGGCTGATCATAACACACGGCTGACCAAATCACACTGCTGATCCTAACACACTGCTGATCCTAACACACGGCTGATCATAACACACGGCTGACCAAATCACACTGCTGATCCTAACACAGTGCTGATCCTTACACAATGCCGACCAAATCACGCTGCTGATCCTAACACACTGCTGATCCTTACACACTGCTGACCAAATCACGCTGTTGATCCGAACACACTGCTGATCCTTACACACTGCTGGTCCTAACACACTGCCGACCGAATCACACTGCTGATCCTAACACACTGCTTATCCTAACACACTGCTGATTCTAACACACTGCTGATCCTAACACACTGCAGATCCGAGCACACTCCTGATCCGAGCACACTGCTGATCCTAACACACTGCTGATCCGAACACACTGCTGATCCTAACACACTGCTGATCCGAGCACACTGCTGATCCTAACACACTGCTCATCCGAACACACTGCTGATCCTAACACACTGCTGATCCTAACGCACTGCTGATCCTAACGCACTGCTGATCCTAAAACACTGCTGATCCTAACGTAGTGCTGATCCTAAAACACTGCTGATCCTAACGTAGTGCTGATCCTAACACTCTGCTGATCCTAACACACTGCTGATCCTAACACACTGCTGATCCTAACACACTGCTGCTCCTAACACACTGCTGACAAAATCACACTGCTGATCCTAACACACTGCTGATCCTAACTCACTGCTGATCCTAACACTTTGCTGAACCTTACGCACTGCTGACCAAATCACACTGCTGATCCTAACGCACTGCTGATCCTAACACACTGCTGAACCTGGCACACTGCTGATCCTATCACACTGCTGATCCGAACACACTGCTGATCCTAACGCACTGCTGATCCTAACACACTGCTGATCCTAACATACTGCTGATCCGAACACTCCTTACGCACTGCTGACCAAATCACACTGCTGACCATATCACACTGCTGATCCTAACGCACTGCTGATCCTAACACATTGCTGAACCTGGCACACTGCTGATCCTATCACACTGCTGATCCTAGCACACTGCTGATTCTAACACACTGCTGATCCTAACGCACTACTGATCCTAGCACACTGCTCATCCTAACACACTGCTGATCGTAGCACACTGCTGATCCTAACACACTGCTGATCCTAACACACTGCTGATCCTAACACACTGCTGACCAAATCACAGTGCTGACTCTAACACACTGCTGATCCTAACACACTGCTGATCCTAACGCACTGCTGATCCAAACACACTGTTGATCCTAACACAAGGCTGATCCTAACAGACTGCTGACCAAATCACACTGCTGATCCTAACACACTGCTGATCCTAACGCACTGCTGATCCTAACACACTGCTGATCCTAGCACACTGCTGATCCTAGCACACTGCTGATCCTAACGCACTGCTGATCCTAACGCACTACTGATCCGAACACACTGCTGATCCTAACGCACTACTGATCCTAACACACTGCTGATCCTAACACACTGCTGATCCGAACACACTGCTGATCCTAACGCACTACTGATCCGAACACACTGCTGATCCTAACGCTCTACTGATCCTAACACACTGCTGATCCTAACATACTGCTCATCCGAACACTCTGCTGATCCTAACGCACTGCTGATCCTAACACACTGCTGATCCAAACACACTGTTGATCCTAACACACGGCTGATCCTAACACACTGCTGATCCTCGCACACTGCTGACCAAATCACACTGCTGATCCTAGCACACTGCTGATCCTAACGCACTGCTGATCCTAACACACTGCTGATCCTAACACACTGCTGATCCTCGCACACTGCTGACCAAATCACACTGCTGACCCTAGCACACTGCTGATCCTAGCACACTGCTGATCCTAACGCACTGCTGATCCTAACGCTCTACTGATCCTAACACACTGCTGATCCTAACATACTGCTCATCCGAACACTCTGCTGATCCTTACGCACTGCTGACCAAATCACACTGCTGACCATATCACACTGCTGATCCTAACACACTGCTGATCCTAACACACTGCTGATCCTAGCACACTGCTGATCCTAACACACTGCTGATCCTAACACAGTGCTGATCCTAACACACTGCTGACCAAATCACACTGCTGATTCTAACACACTGCTGATCCTAACACTCTGCTGATCCTAGCACACTGCTGATCCTAGCACACTGCTGATCCTAACACACTGCTGATCTTAACATACTGCTGATCCTAACACTCTACTGATCCTAACGCACTGCTGACCAAATCACACTGCTGACCATATCACACTGCTGATCCTAACGCACTGCTGATCCTAACGCACTGCTGATCCTAACACACTGCTGATCCTAACGCACTGCTGATCCTAACACACTGCTGAACTTAGCACACTGCTGATCCTAACACACTGCTGATCCGAACACACTGCTGATCCTAACGCACTGCTGATCCTAACACACTGCTGATCCTAACGCTCTGCTGATCCTAACACACTGCTGATCCTAACACACTGCTGATCCGAACACTCTGCTGATCTTTACGCACTGCTGACCAAATCACACTGCTGACCATATCACACTGCTGATCCGAACACACTGCTGATAAAATCACACTGCTGATCCTAACGCACTACTGATCCTAACACACTGCTGATCCTAACACACTGCTGATCCTAGCACACTGCTGATCCTAACACACTGCTGATCATAACACCCTGCTGATCCTAACACAGTGCTGATCCCAACACACTGCTGACCAAATCACACTGCTGATTCTAACACACTGCTGATCCTAACACTCTGCTGATCCTAACGCACTGCTGATCCAAACACACTGTTGATCCTAACACACTGTTGATCCTAACACACTGCTGACCCTAACACACTGCTGATCCAAACACACTGCTGATCCTAACACACTGCTGATCCTAGCACACTGCTGATCCTAACACACTGCTGATCCTAACGCACTGCTGATCCTAACACACTGCTGATCCGAACACTCGTTTCGCACTGCTGACCAAATCACACTGCTGACCATATCACACTGCTGATCCTAACACACTGCTGATAAAATCACACTGCTGATCCTAACGCACTACTTATCCTAGCACACTGCTGATCCTAACACACTGCTGATCCTAACACACTGCTGATCCTAACACACTGCTGCTCCTAACACAGTGCTGATCCTAACACACTGCTGACCAAATCACACTGCTGATTCTAACACACTGCTGATCCTAGCACACTGCTGATCCTAACACACTGCTGACCATATCACACTGATGATCCTAACACACTGCTGATAAAATCACACTGCTGATCCTAACGCACTACTGATCCTAGCACACTGCTGATCCTAACACACTGCTGATCCTAGCACACTGCTGATCCTAACACACTGCTGATCCTAACACACTGCTGCTCCTAACACACTGCTGATCCTAACGCACTGCTGATCCAAACACACGGTTGATCCTAACACACGGCTGATCCTAACACACGGCTGACCAAATCACACTGCTGATCCTAACACACTGCTGATCCTAACGCACTGCTGATCCTAACACACTGCTGATCCTAACACACTGCTGAACCTAGCACACTGCTGATCCTAGCACACTGCTGATCCTAACACACTGCTGATCCTAACATACTGCTGATCCTAACGCACTGCTGATCCTAACACACTGCTGATCCTAACGCTCTACTGATCCTAACACACTGCTGATCCTAACATACTGCTCATCCGATCACTCTGCTGATCCTTACGCACTGCTGACCAAATCACACTGCTGACCATATCACACTGCTGATCCTAACACACTGCTGATCCTAACACACTGCTGATCCTAGCACACTGCTGATCCTAACACACTGCTGATCCTCACACAGTGCTGATCCTAACACACTGCTGACCAAATCACACTGCTGATTCTAACACACTGCTGATCCTAACACTCTGCTGATCCTAACGCACTGCTGACCAAATCACACTGCTGACCATATCACACTGCTGATCCTAACGCACTGCTGATCCTAACACACTGCTGAACTTAGCACACTGCTGATCCTAACACACTGCTGATCCGAACACACTGCTGATCCTAACGCACTGCTGATCCTAACACACTGCTGATCCTAACGCTCTGCTGATCCTAACACACTGCTGATCCTAACATACTGCTGATCCGAACACTCTGCTGATCTTTACGCACTGCTGACCAAATCACACTGCTGACCATATCACACTGCTGATCCAAACACACTGCTGATAAAATCACACTGCTGATCCTAACGCACTACTGATCCTAACACACTGCTGATCCTAACACACTGCTGATCCTAGCACACTGCTGATCCTAACACACTGCTGATCATAACACCCTGCTGATCCTAACACAGTGCTGATCCCAACACACTGCTGACCAAATCACACTGCTGATTCTAACACACTGCTGATCCTAACACTCTGCTGATCCTAACACACTGCTGACCCTAACACACTGCTGATCCAAACACACTGCTGATCCTAACACACTGCTGATCCTAACACACTGCTGATCCTAACACACTGCTGATCCAAACACACTGTTGATCCTAACACACTGCTGACCCTAACACACTGCTGATCCTAACACACTGCTGATCCTAACACACTGCTGATCCTAATACACGGCTGATCCTAACACACGGCTGAACAAATCACACTGCTGATCCTAACACACTGCTGATCCTAACGCACTGCTGTTCCTAACACACTGCTGATCCTAACATACTGCTGATCCGAACACTCCTTACGCACTGCTGACCAAATCACACTGCTGACCATATCACACTGCTGATCCTAACACACTGCTGATAAAATCACACTGCTGATCCTAACGCACTACTGATCCTAGCACACTGCTGATCCTAACACACTGCTGATCCTAGCACACTGCTGATCCTAACACACTGCTGATCCTAACACAGTGCTGATCCTAACACACTGCTGACCAAATCACACTGCTGACCCTAACACACTGCTGATCCTAATACACGGCTGATCCTAACACACGGCTGAACAAATCACACTGCTGATCCTAACACACTGCTGATCCTAGCACACTGCTGATCCTAACACACTGCTGATCCTAACACAGTGCTGATCCTAACACACTGCTGACCAAATCACACTGCTGATTCTAACACACTGCTGATCCTAACACACTGCTGATCCTAACGCACTGCTGATCCAAACACACGGTTGATCCTAACACACGGCTGATCCTAACACACGGCTGACCAAATCACACTGCTGATCCTAACACACTGCTGATCCTAACGCACTGCTGATCCTAACACACTGCTGATCCTAACACACTGCTGAACCTAGCACACTGCTGATCCTAGCACACTGCTGATCCTAACACACTGCTGATCCTAACATACTGCTGATCCTAACGCACTGCTGATCCTAACACACTGCTGATCCTAACGCTCTACTGATCCTAACACACTGCTGACCATATCACACTGCTGACCAAATCACACTGCTGACCATATCACACTGCTGATCCTAACACACTGCTGATCCTAACACACTGCTGATCCTAGCACACTGCTGATCCTAACACACTGCTGATCCTCACACAGTGCTGATCCTAACACACTGCTGACCAAATCACACTGCTGATCCTAACACACTGCTGATCCTCACACAGTGCTGATCCTAACACACTGCTGACCAAATCACACTGCTGATTCTAACACACTGCTGATCCGAACACACTGCTGATAAAATCACACTGCTGATCCTAACGCACTACTGATCCTAACACACTGCTGATCCTAACACACTGCTGATCCTAGCACACTGCTGATCCTAACACACTGCTGATCATAACACCCTGCTGATCCTAACACAGTGCTGATCCTAACACACTGCTGACCAAATCACACTGCTGATTCTAACACACTGCTGATCCTAACACTCTGCTGATCCTAATGCACTGCTGATCCAAACACACTGTTGATCCTAACACACTGCTGACCCTAACACACTGCTGATCCTAACACACTGCTGACCCTAACACACTGCTGATCCTAACACACTGCTGATCCTAACACACTGCTGATCCTAGCACACTGCTGACCCTAACACACTGCTGACCCTAACACACTGCTGATCCAAACACACTGTTGATCCTAACACACTGCTGACCCTAACACACTGCTGATCCAAACACACTGCTGATCCGAGCACACTGTTGATCCTAACACACTGCTGATCCTAACACACTGCTGATCCTAGCACACTGCTGACCCTAACACACTGCTGATCCAAACACACTGTTGATCCTAACACACTGCTGACCCTAACACACTGCTGATCCAAACACACTGCTGATCCGAGCACACTGTTGATCCTAACACACTGCTGATCCTAACACACTGCTGATCCTAACACACTGCTGATCCGAGCACACTGCTGAACAAATCACACTGCTGATCCTAACACACTGCTGATCCTAACACACTGCTGATCCGAGCACACTGCTGATCCTAACACACTGCTGATCCGAGCACACTGTTGATCCTAACACACTGCTGATCCTAGCACACTGCTGATCCGAGCACACTGCTGATCCGAACACACTGCTGAACAAATCACACTGCTGATCCTAACACACTGCTGATCCTAACACACTGCTGATCCTAACACACTGCTGATCCTAACACACTGCTGATCCTAACACACTGCTGATCCTAACACACTGCTGAACAAATCACACTGCTGATCCTAACACACTGCTGATCCTAACACACTGCTGATCCTAACACACTGCTGACCCTAACACACTGCTGATCCGAGCACACTGCTGATCCTAACACACTGCTGATCCTAACACACTGCTGAACAAATCACACTGCTGATCCTAACACACTGCTGATCCTAACACACTGCTGATCCTAACACACTGCTGATCCTAACACACTGCTGATCCTAACACACTGCTGATCCTAACACACTGCTGATCCTAACACACTGCTGATCCGAGCACACTGCTGATCCTAACACACTGCTGATCCTAACACACTGCTGATCCTAACACACTGCTGATCCTAACACACTGCTGATCCTAACACACTGCTGATCCTAACGCACTGCTGATCCTAACACACTGCTGATCCTAACACACAGCTGATCCTAACACACTGCTGATCCTAACACACTGCTGATCCTAACACACTGCTGATCCTAACACACTGCTGATCCTAACACACTGCTGATCCGAGCACACTGCTGATCCGAGCACACTGCTGATCCTAACACACTGCTGATCCTAACACACTGCTGATCCTAACACACTGCTGATCCTAACACACTGCTGATCCTAACACACTGCTGATCCGAGCACACTGCTGATCCTAACACACGGCTGAACAAATCACACTGCTGATCCTAACACACTGCTGATCCGAACACACTGCTGAACAAATCACACTGCTGATCCTAACACACTGCTGAACAAATCACACTGCTGATCCTAACACACTGCTGATCCTAACGCACTGCTGATCCTAACACACTGCTGATCCTAACAGACTGCTGATCCTAAAACACTGCTGATCCTAACACACTGCTGATCCGAACACACTGCTGATCCTAACACACTGCTGATCCGAGCACACTGCTGATCCTAACACACGGCTGAACAAATCACACTGCTGATCCTAACACACTGCTGATCCGAACACACTGCTGATCCTAACACACTGCTGATCCGAGCACACTGCTGATCCTAACACACTGCTGATCCTAACGCACTGCTGATCCTAACACACTGCTGATCCTAACACACTGCTGATCCTAACACACTGCTGATCCTAACGCTCTACTGATCCTAACACACTGCTGATCCTAACACACTGCTGATCCTAACGCTCTACTGATCCTAACACACTGCTGATCCTAACACACTGCTGATCCTAGCACACTGCTGATCCTAACACACTGCTGATCCTCACACAGTGCTGATCCTAACACACTGCTGATCCTAACACACGGCTGATCCTAACATACTGCTCATCCGATCACTCTGCTGATCCTTACGCACTGCTGACCAAATCACACTGCTGACCATATCACACTGCTGATCCTAGCACACTGCTGATCCTCACACAGTGCTGATCCTAACACACTGCTGATCCTAACACACGGCTGATCCTAACATACTGCTCATCCGATCACTCTGCTGATCCTTACGCACTGCTGACCAAATCACACTGCTGACCATATCACACTGCTGATCCTAACACACTGCTGATCCTAACACACTGCTGATCCTAGCACACTGCTGATCCTAACACACTGCTGATCCTCACACAGTGCTGATCCTAACACACTGCTGATCCTAACACACGGCTGATCCTAACACACGGCTGACCAAATCACACTGCTGATCCTAACACACTGCTGATCCTAACGCACTGCTGATCCTTACACACTGCTGATCCTAGCACACTGCTGATCCTTACACACTGCTGATCTTAACATACTGCTGATCCTAGCACACTGCTGATCCTTACACACTGCTGATCTTAACATACTGCTGATCCTAACACTCTGCTGATCCTAGCACACTGCTGATCCTTACACACTGCTGATCTTAACATACTGCTGATCCTAACACACTGCTGATCCTAGCACACTGCTGATCCTTACACACTGCTGATCTTAACATACTGCTGATCCTAACACACTGCTGATCCTAGCACACTGCTGATCCTTACACACTGCTGATCTTAACATACTGCTGATCCTAACACACTGCTGATCCTAGCACACTGCTGATCCTAGCACACTGCTGATCCTTACACACTGCTGATCTTAACATACTGCTGATCCTAACACTCTGCTGATCCTAGCACACTGCTGATCCTTACACACTGCTGATCTTAACATACTGCTGATCCTAACACACTGCTGATCCTAGCACACTGCTGATCCTTACACACTGCTGATCTTAACATACTGCTGATCCTAACACACTGCTGATCCTAGCACACTGCTGATCCTAGCACACTGCTGATCCTTACACACTGCTGATCTTAACATACTGCTGATCCTAACACTCTGCTGATCCTAACGCACTGCTGATCCTAACACACTGCTGATCCTAACACACCGCTGACCAAATCATACTGCTGACCATATCACACTGCTGATCCTAACGCACTGCTGATCCTAACACACTGCTGAACCTAGCACACTGCTGATCCTAACACACTCCTGATCCGAACACACTGCTGATCCTAACGCACTGCTGATCCTAACACACTGCTGATCCTAACACACTGCTGATCCTAACGCTGTGCTGATCCTAACACACTGCTGATCCTAACACACTGCTGATCCTAACACACTGCTGATCCTAACGCTGTGCTGATCCTAACACACTGCTGATCCTAACATACTGCTGATCCGAACACTCTGCTGATCTTTACGCACTGCTGTCCAATTCACACTGCTGACCATATCACACTGCTGATCCGAACTCACTGCTGATAAAATCACACTGCTGATCCTAACGCACTACTGATCCTAACACACTGCTGATCCTAACACACTGCTGATCCTAGCACACTGCTGATCCTAACACACTGCTGATCCTAACACCCTGCTGATCCTAACACAGTGCTGATCCTAACACACTGCTGACCAAATCACACTGCTGATTCTAACACACTGCTGATCCTAACACTCTGCTGATCCTAACGCACTGCTGATCCAAACACACTGTTGATCCTAACACACTGCTGACCCTAACACACTGCTGATCCAAACACACTGCTGATCCTAGCACACTGCTGATCCTAGCACACTGCTGATCCTAACACACTGCTGATCCTAATACACGGCTGATCCTAACACACGGCTGACCAAATCACACTGCTGATCCTGACACACTGCTGATCCTAACGCACTGCTGTTCCTAACACACTGCTGATCCTAACACACTGCTGATCGTAGCACACTGCTGATCCTAGCACACTGCTGATCCTAACACACTTCTGATCCTAAAACTCTGCTGATCCTAACGCACTGCTGATCCTAACACACTGCTGATCCTAGCACACTGCTGACCAAATCACACTGCTGATCCTAGCACACTGCTGATCCTAGCACACTGCTGATCCTAACACACTGCTGATCCGAACACACTGCTGATCCTAACACACTGCTGATCCTTACACACTGCTGACCAAATCACGCTGCTCATCCTAACACACTGCTGATCCTAACACACTGCTGATCAGAACACACTGCGCATCCTAACACACTGCTGATCCTAACACACTGCTTATCCTAACACACTGCTGATCCTTACACACTGCTGATCCTTGCACGCTGCTGACCAAATCACACTGCTGACCATATCACACTGCTGATCCTGACACACTGCTGACAAAATCACACTGCTGATCCTTACACACTGCTGATCCTAACACACTGCTGACCAAATCACACTGCTGATCCTAGCACACTGCTGATCCTAACACACTGCTGACTCGAACACACTGCTGATCCTCACACACTGCTGATCCTAACACACTGCTGACCAAATCACACTGCTGATCCTAGCACACTGCTGATCCGAACACACTGCTGATCCTAACACACTGCTGATCCAAACACACTGCCGACCAAATCACACTGCTGATCCTAGCACACTGCTGATCCTAACACACTACTGATCCTAACACACTGATGATCCTAACACTCTGATGATCCTTACGCACTGCTGATCAAATCACACTGCTGATCCTAGCACACTGCTGATCCAAACACACTGCCGACCAAATCACATTGCTGATCCTCGCACACTGCTGATCCTAACACACTGCTGATCCTCACGCACTGCTGATCCCAACACACTGCTGATCCTAACACTTTGCTGATCCTTACTCACTGCTGACCAAATCACACTGCTGATCCTAACACACTGCTGATCCTAACACACGCTGATCCTAACTCACTGCTGATCCTAACGCACTGCTGATCCTAACACACTGCTGATCCTAACACACTGTTGATCCTAACACACTGCTGATCCTAACGCACTGCTGATCCTAACGCACTGCTGATCCTCGCACACTGTTGATCATAACACCCTGCTGATCCTAACGCACTGCTGATCCTAACGCACTGCTGATTCTAGCACACTGCTGATCCTAACACACTGCTGATCCTAACACACTGCTAATCCTCACACACTGCTGATCCTAACACACTGCTGATCCTAACACCATGTTGATCCTAACACACTGCTGATCCTAACGCGCTGCTGATCCTAACGCACTGCTGATCCTAGCACACTGCTGATCCTAGCACACTGCTGATCCGAACACACTCCTGATCCTAACGCACTGCTGATTCTAATGCACTGCTGATTCTAATGCACTGCTGATCATAATGCACTGCTGATCCTAGCACACTGCTGATCCTAGCACACTGCTGATCCTAACACACTGCCGACCAAATCACACTGCTGATCCTAACACACTGCTGATCCTAACATACTGCTGATACTAACACAATGCCGACCGAATCACACTGCTGATCCTAACACACTGCTTATCCTAACACACTGCTGATTCTAACACACTGCTGATCCTAACACACTGCAGATCCGAGCACACTGCTGATCCGAGCACACTGCTGATCCTAACACACCGCTGATCCTAACACACTGCTGATCCTAACACACTGCTGATCCGAACACACTGCTGATCCTAACACACTGCTGATCCTAACACACTGCTGATCCTAAAGCACTGCTGATCCTAACACACTGCTGATCCTTACGCACTGCTGATCCTAAAGCACTGCTGATCCGAACACACTGCTGATCCTAACACACTGCTGATCCTAACACACTGCTGATCCTTACGCACTGCTGATCCTAACACACTGCTGATCCTAACACACTGCTGATCCTAACACACTGCTGATCCTAAAGCACTGCTGATCCTAACACACTGCTGATCCTAACACACTGCTGATCCTAAAGCACTGCTGATCCTAACACACTGCTGATCCTTACGCACTGCTGATCCTAACACACTGCTGATCCGAACACACTGCTGATCCTAACACACTGCTGATCCTAACACACTGCTGATCCTAAAGCACTGCTGATCCTAACACACTGCTGATCCTAAAGCACTGCTGATCCTAACACACTGCTGATCCTTACGCACTGCTGATCCTAACACACTGCTGATCCTTACGCACTGCTGATCCTAACACACTGCTGATCCTAACACACTGATGATCCTAACGCACTGCTGATCATCTCACATTGCTGACTTTATCGCAAGGCTGACTCCCATAGACCCTATCAAACTGCTGACCAAACACACTGTTGGCCATATCATACTGCCGACCATGTCATGCTCTGATCATATCATAGTGCTGTCCATATCAGATTACTAATGCATATCACACTGCTGCCCAGATCTTGCTGCAGACCTTATCACACAGTTGACCATATAACACCTCAGACCTATCGCACTGCTGACCATGTCTCACAGCTGACCATATTAATCTGCTGAAATATCTCACTGTGGCCCTGTCACACAGCTGACCATATCTAATCGCTGACCCTATCTTGCTGCTGACACTATCACAGTACTATCCAAATAAGACTAATAATGTATATCAAACTGCTGACCATAACACACTGGTGACCATATCACACTACTGACCATATCACACTGCTGACCATATCACACTGCTGGCCATATGACACAGCTGGCCATATCACACTGCTGGCAATATCACACTGCTGGCCATATGACACTGCTGACCATATCACACTGCTGACCGTATCACACTGCTAGCCATATCACACTGCTGGCCATATCACACTGCTGGCCATATCACACTGCTGGCCATATCACACTGCTGGCCATATCACACTGCTGACCATATCACACTGATGATCCTATCACACAGTTCCTGATCTCCCACTGCTGACCATATCACACTGCTAACTCACTAACACTGCTGACCATATATTACTGCTGACCATATCACATTGCTGATCCTATCATATTGCTGACTAGAATACATTGCTGATCCTATCACACAGTTCCTGATATCACACTGCTGACCATGTCACACTGCTGACCATATCACACTGCTGTCCATGTCACACTGCTGACCACATCACACTGCTGACCATTGCACGCTGCTGATCCAATCACACTGCTGGCTATAATACACTGGTGATCCTATCAGAACGCTTACCATATCAGACTGCTGACCGTATCAAAATGATGGCCAGACATCACGGCATACCCTATCACCCCACTGCCCATATCACATTGCTGACCATGCTGACCATATCACATGGCTGACCATATCTCACTGAAGATCCTATCTTGCTCCTAAAGCGTTGTCCAAATCAGACTACTAATGCATAGCACACTGCTGACCATATCTGCTGATCATGTCTCACTGCTGACCATATCTCAATGCTGACCAGACCTCATGGAATACCTTATCACTCACTGCCCAAATCACACTGCTGACCATATCATACTTCTGACCATACCATACTTCTGACCATATTACACTGCTCAGCATTTCTCACATTCCTGGCCATATCACTCTGCTGGCCATATCACACTGCTGATCATTTAGCAGTCCAGACCATATCACACTACTGACCATGACTCACTGCCGACCAAATTTAGCTGCTTACATCTCACTGCAGCCCATATCTCACTGCTGATCCTATCATGTTGCTGATACTAGCACAATGCTGTCCATATCAGACTATTATTACATATCACACTGCTTCCCAGATCTAGCTGCAGGCCAAATCACACTGCTGACCATATCACACTCTGAGCTTATCACACTGCTGGCCATATGACACAGCTGGCCATATCACACTGATGACCATATCACACTGATGACCATATCACACTCGGAGCTTATCACACTGCTGACCATATCACACTGCTGGCAATATCACACTGCTGGCCATATGACAGAGCTGGCCATATCACACTGATGACCATATCACACTGCTGACCATATCACACTGATGACCATATCACACTGATGACCATATCACACTGCTGACCATATCACACTGCTGACCATATCACACTGCTGGCCATATCACACTGCTGGCCATATCACACTGCTGGCCATATCACACTGCTGGCCATATCACACTGTTGGCCATATGACAGAGCTGGCCATATCACACTGCTGACCATATCACACTGCTGGCAATATCACACTGCTGGCCATATGACAGAGCTGGCCATATCACACTGATGACCATATCACACTGCTGACCATATCACACTGATGACCATATCACACTGCTGACCATATCACACTACTGACCATATCACACTGATGACCATATCACACTGCTGACCATATCACACTGCTGACCATATCACACTGCTGGCCATATCACACTGCTGGCCATATCACACTGCTGGCCATATGACACTGTTGGCCATATCACACTGCTGATCCTATCACACATTTCCTGATCTCACGCTGCTGACCATATCACACTGCTGACCATATCACACTGCTGACCATATCACACTGCTGACCATATCACACTGCTGGCCATATCACACTGCTGACCATATCACACTGTTGGCCATATCACACTGCTGATCCTATCACTCTGTTCATGATAGCACACTGCTGACCATATCACACTGCTAACTCACTAACACTGCTGACCGTTTATTACTGCTGACCATATCACATTGCTGATCCTATCATATTGCTGACTAGAATACATTGCTGATCCTATCACACTGTTGACCATATCACACTGCTGCCCATGTCACACTGCTGATTCTATCACACAGTTCCTGATATCACACTGCTGACCATGTCACACTGCTGACCATATCACACTGCTGTCCATGTCACACTGCTGACCATATCACACTGCTGGCCATAACACACTGCTCACCACGTCACACTGCTGACCATTGCACACTGCTGATCCAATCACACTGCTGGCTATAATGCACTGGTCATCCTATCAGAACGCTGACCATATCAGACTGCTGACCGTATCAAAATGCTGGCCAGACATCACGGCATACCCTATCACCCCACTGCCCATATCACATTGCTGACAATATCATACTGCTGACCATATCACATGGCTGACCATATCTCACTGAAGATCCTATCTTGCTGCTGATCCTGTCACAGCGTTGTCCAAATCAGACT
The DNA here is from genome assembly GCF_047496885.1 of Scyliorhinus torazame. Classification (NCBI taxonomy): domain Eukaryota; kingdom Metazoa; phylum Chordata; class Chondrichthyes; order Carcharhiniformes; family Scyliorhinidae; genus Scyliorhinus; species Scyliorhinus torazame. Next base: position 178,501,261 of record NC_092720.1, on the reverse strand, counting down.
ACTAATGCATAGCACACTGCTGACCATATCTCACTGTTGATCATGTCTCACTGCTGACCATATCTCAATGCTGACCAAACCTCATGGAATACCTTATCACTCACTGCCCAAGTCACACTGCTGACCATATCTCACTCCTGACCATATCATACTTCTGACCATATTATACTGCTTAGCATTTCTCACATTCCTGGCCATATCACTCTGCTGGCCATATCACACTGCTGATCATATAGCAGTCCAGACCATATCACACTACTGACAATGTCTCACTGCTGACCAAATTTAGCTGCTTAAATCTCACTGCAGCCCATATCTCACTGTTGGTCCTATCATGTTGCTGATACAAGCACAATGCTGTCCATATCAGACTATTATTACATATCACACTGCTTCCCAGATCTAGCTGCAGGCCATATCACACTGCTGACTATATCATACTCTGAGGTTATCACACTGCTGACCATATCGTACTGCTGACCATATTGCATTGTTGATTCAATCATGCTGCTGACCATATCACACTGCTGATGCAATCACACTGCTGACCATATCGCACTGCTGACCAGATCACACTGCTGATGCAATCACACTGCTGACCATATTGCACCGCTGATAATATCACACTGCTGATCCAATCACACTGCTGATCCAATCACACTGCCGACCATAGCACACTGCTGATCCAATCACACTGCTGATCTAATCACACTGCTGATCCAATCACACTGCTGACCATATCACACTGCTGACAATATCACACTGCTGATCCAATCACACTGCTGATCCAATCGCACTGCTGATCCAATCACACTGCCGACCATATCGCACTGCTGATCCAATCACACTGCTGACCATATCAACTTGCTGGCCATATCACACTGCTGACCATATCACACTGCTGACCAGATCACAGTGCTGATCCAATCACACTGCTGACCATATTACACTGCTGACCATATCGCACTGCCGACCACATCACACTGCTGATCCAATCACACTGCTGACCATATCACACAGCTGATCCAATCACACTGCTGACCATATCACACTACCGACCATATCACACTGCTGATCATATTGCACTGCCGATCCAATCACACTGCTGACCATATCGCACTGCTGACCATATCGCACTGCTGATCCAATCACACTGCTGACCATATCGCACTGCCGACCATATCACACTGCTGATCCAATCACACTGCTGACCATATCGCACTGCTGACCCAATCACACTGCTGACCATATCACACTGCTGATCCAATCACCCTGCTGACTATATCGCACTGCCGACCATATCACATTGCTGACCATATCACACTGCTGACCATATCACACTGCTGATCCAATTACACTGCCGACCATATCTCACTCCTGACCATATCATACTTCTGACCATATTATACTGCTTAGCATTTCTCACATTCCTGGCCATATCACTCTGCTGGCCATATCACACTGCTGATCATATAGCAGTCCAGACCATATCACACTACTGACCATGTCTCACTGCTGACCAAATTTAGCTGCTTATATCTCACTGCAGCCAATATCTCACTGTTGGTCCTATCATGTTGCTGATACTAGCACAATGCTGTCCATGTCAGACTATTATTACATATCACACTGCTTCCCAGATCTAGCTGTGCAGGCCATATCACACTGCTGACTATATCACACTCTGAGGTTATCACACTGCTGACCATATCGTACTGCTGACCATATTGCATTGTTGATTCAATCATGCTGCTGACCATATCACACTGCTGATCCAATCACACTGCTGACCATATCGCACTGCTGACCATATCACACTGCTGATCCAATCACACTGCTGACCATATTGCACCGCTGACAATATCACACTGCTGATCCAACCACACTGCTGATCCAATCACACTGCCGACCATATCACACTGCTGATCCAATCACACTGCTGACCACATCGCACTGCTGACCATATCACACTGCTGATCCAATCACACTGCTGACAATATCACACTGCTGATCCAATCACACTGCTGACCATATTGCACCGCTGACAATATCACACTGCTGATCCAACCACACTGCTGATCCAATCACACTGCCGACCATATCACATTGCTGATCCAATCACACTGCCGACGATATCACACTGCTGATCCAATCACACTGCTGACCATATCGCACTGCTGACCATATCACACTGCTGATCCAATCACACTGCTGACCATATTGCACCGCTGACAATATCACACTGCTGATCCAACCACACTGCTGATCCAATCACACTGCTGATCCAATCACACTGCCGACCATATCACACTGCTGATCAAATCACACTGCTGACCATATCGCACTGCTGACCATATCACACTGCTGATCCAATCACACTGCTGATCCAATCACACTGCTGACCATAGCATACTGCTGATCCAATCACACTGCCGACCATATCGCACTGCTGACCATATCACACTGCTGATCCAATCACACTGCCGACCATATCACACTGCTGATCCAATCACACTGCTGACCATATCGCACTGCTGACCATATCACACTGCTGATCATATCACACTGTTGATTCAATCACACTGCTGACCATATCGCACTGCTGATCCAATCACACTGCTGACCATATCGCACTGCTGACCATATCACACTGCTGATCATATCACACTGCTGATCCAATCACACTGTTGATTCAATCACAATGCCGACCGTATCACACTGCTGATCCAATCACACTGCTGACCATATCGCACTGCTGACCATATCACACTGCTGATCCAATCACACTGCTGACCATATTGCACCGCTGACAATATCACACTGCTGATCCAATCACACTGCTGATCCAATCACACTGCTGATCCAATCACACTGCTGATCCAATCACACTGCTGACCATATCGCACTGCTGACCATATCACACTGCTGATCCAATCACACTGCTGACCATATTGCACCGCTGACAATATCACACTGCTGATCCAATCACACTGCTGATCCAATCACACTGCTGATCCAATCACACTGCTGATCCAATCACACTGCTGACCATATCGCACTGCTGACCATATCACACTGCTGGTCAAATCACACTGCTGACCATATTGCACCACTGACAATATCACACTGCTGACCATATCGCACTGCTGACAATATGCCACTGCTGATCCAATCACACTGCTGATCCAATCACACTGCTGACCATATTGCACCGCTGACAATATCACACTGCTGATCCAATCACACTGCTGATCCAATCACACTGCCGACCATATCGCACTGCTGATCCAATCACACTGCTGACCATATCACCTTGCTGGCCATATCACACTGCCGACCATATCGCACTGCTGACCATATCACACTGCTGATCCAATTACACTGCCGACCATATCTCACTCCTGACCATATCATACTTCTGACCATATTATACTGCTTAGCATTTCTCACATTCCTGGCCATATCACTCTGCTGGCCATATCACACTGCTGATCATATAGCAGTCCAGACCATATCACACTACTGACCATGTCTCACTGCTGACCAAATTTAGCTGCTTATATCTCACTGCAGCCAATATCTCACTGTTGGTCCTATCATGTTGCTGATACTAGCACAATGCTGTCCATGTCAGACTATTATTACATATCACACTACTTCCCAGATCTAGCTGTGCAGGCCATATCACACTGCTGACTATATCACACTCTGAGGTTATCACACTGCTGACCATATCGTACTGCTGACCATATTGCATTGTTGATTCAATCATGCTGCTGACCATATCACACTGCTGATCCATATCGCACTGCTGACCATATCACACTGCTGATCCAATCACACTGCTGACCATATTGCACCGCTGACAATATCACACTGCTGATCCAACCACAATGCTGATCCAATCACACTGCTGACGATATCACACTGCTGATCCAATCACACTGCTGATCCAATCACACTGCTGACCATATCACACTGCTGATCCAATCACACCGCTGACCATATCGCACTGCTGACCATATCACACTGCTAATCCAATCACACTGCTGATCCAATCACACTGCTGACCATAGCATACTGCTGATCCAATCACACTGCCGAACATATCGCACTGCTGACCATATCACACTGCTGATCCAATGACACTGCCGACCATATCACACTGCTGATCGAATCACACTGCTGACCATATCGCACTGCTGACAATATCACACTGCTGATCCAATCACACTGCTGATGCAATCACACTGCCGACCATATCACACTGCTGATCCAATCACACTGCCGACCATATCGCACTGCTGACCATATCACACTGCCGACCATATCGCACTGCTGACCATATCACACTGCTGATCCAATCACACTGCTGATCCAATCACACTGCTGATCCAATCACACTGCTGACCATATCGCACTGCTGACAATATCGCACTGCCGACCATATCACACTGCTGATCCAATCACACTGCTGACCACATCACACTGCTGACCATATCACACTGCTGACCATATCACACTGCTGATCCAATCACACTGCTGACCACATCACACTGCTGACCATATCGCACTGCTGACAATATCGCACTGCCGACCATATCACACTGCTGATCCAATCACACTGCTGACCACATCACACTGCTGATCCAATCACACTGCTGATCCAATCACACTGCTGATCCAATCACACTGCCGACCATATCACACTGCTGACCATATCACACTGCTGATCCAATCACACTGCCGACCATATCACACTGCTGATCCAATCACACTGCCGACCATATCACACTGCTGATCCAATCACACTGCTGATCCAATCACACTGCCGACCATATCACACTGCTGATCCAATCACACTGCTGCCCATATCACACTGCTGATCCAATCACTCTGCCGACCATATCACACTGCTGATCCAATCACACTGCTGACCATATCACAATACTGGCCATATCACACTGCTGACCATATCACACTGCTGATCCAATCACACAGCTGACCATATCACACTGCTGACCATATCACACTGCTGATCCAATCACACTGCCGACCATATCACACTGCTGATCCAATCACACTGCTGACCATATCACACTGCTGACCATATTGCACCGCTGACAATATCACACTGCTGATCCAATCACACTGCTGATCCAATCACACTGCCGACCATATCGCACTGCTGATCCAATCACACTGCTGACCATATCACCTTGCTGGCCATATCACACTGCTGACCATATCACACTGCTGCCCATGTCACACTGCTGATCCAATCACACTGCTGACCATATCACACTGCTGATCCAATCACACTGCTGATCCAATCACACTGCCGACCATATCACACTGCTGACCATATCGCACTGCTGACCATATCGCACTGCTGACCATATTACACTGCTGACCATATCGCACTGCTGACCACATCACACTGCTGATCCAATCACACTGCTGACCATATCACACAGCAGATCCAATCACACTGCTGACCATATCACACTACCGACCATATCACACTGCTGATCATATCACACTGCTGATCCAATCACACTGCTGACCATATCGCACTGCCGACCATATCACACTGCTGATCCAATCACACTGCTGACCATATCGCACTGCTGACCCAATCACACTGCTGACCATATCACACTGCTGATCCAATCACCCTGCTGACTATATCGCACTGCCGACCATATCACACTGCTGACCATATCACACTGCTGACCTTATCACACTGCTGATCCAATCACACTGCTGACCATATCGCACTGCTGACCATATCACACTGCTGACCATATCACACTGCTGATCCAATCACACTGCTGACCATATCGCACTGCCGACCATATCACACTGCTGATCCAATCACACTGCTGACCATGTCACACTGCTGATCCAATCACACTGCTGACCATATCACACTGCTGACCACATCGCACTGCCGACCATATCACATTGCTGATCCAATCACACTGCTGACCATATCACACTGCTGATCCAAACACACTGCTGACCATATTGCACCGCTGACAATATCACACTGCTGATCCAATCACACTGCTGATCCAATCACACTGCCGACCATATCGCACTGCTGATCCAATCACACTGCTGACCATATCACCTTGCTGGCCATATCACACTGCTGACCATATCACACTGCTGCCCATATCACACTGCTGATCCTATCACACTGCTGACCATATCACACTGCTGATCCAATCACACTGCTGATCCAATCACACTGCCGACCATATCACACTGCTGATCATATTGCACTGCCGATCCAATCACACTGCTGACCATATCGCACTGCTGACCATATCGCACTGCTGACCATATTACACTGCTGACCATATCGCACTGCCGACCACATCACACTGCTGATCCAATCACACTGCTGACCATATCACACAGCTGATCCAATCACACTGCTGACCATATCACACTACCGACCATATGACACTGCTGATCATATCACACTGCTGATCCAATCACACTGCTGACCATATCGCACTGCCGACCATATCACACTGCTGATCCAATCACACTGCTGACCATATCGCACTGCTGACCCAATCACACTGCTGACCATATCACACTGCTGATCCAATCACCCTGCTGACTATATCGCACTGCCGACCATATCACACTGCTGACCATATCACACTGCTGACCTTATCACACTGCTGATCCAATCACACTGCTGACCATATCGCACTGCTGACCATATCACACTGCTGACCATATCACACTGCTGATCCAATCACACTGCTGACCATATCGCACTGCCGACCATATCACACTGCTGATCCAATCACACTGCTGACCATATCACACTGCTGATCCAATCACACTGCTGACCATATCACACTGCTGACCATATCGCACTGCCGACCATATCACACTGCTGATCCAATCACACTGCTGACCATATCACACTGCTGATCCAATCACACTGCTGACCATATCACACTTCCAACCATATCACACTGCTGATAATATTGCACTGCCGACCATATCACACTGCTCACCATATTACACTGCTGATCCAATCACACTGCTGATCCAATCACACTGCTGACCATATCACACTGCTGATCCAATCACACTGCTGATCCAATCACACTGCTGACCATATCACACTGCTGATCCAATCACACTGCTGACTATATCGCACTGCTGACCATATCGCACTGCTGATCCAATCACACTGCGAACCATATCGCACTGCCGACCATATCACACTGCTGATCCAATCACACTGCTGACTCTATCGCACTGCCGACCATATCACACTGCTGACCATATCACACTGCTGACCTTATCACACTGCTGATCCAATCACACTGCTGACCATATCGCACTGCTGACCATATAACACTGCTGACCATATCACACTGCTGATCCAATCACACTGCTGACCATATCGCACTGCTGATCCAATCACAGTGCTGACCATATCGCACTGCCGACCATATCACACTGCTGATCCAATCACACTGCTGACTATATCGCACTGCCAACCATATCACACTGCTGACCATATCACACTGCTGACTATATCGCACTGCTGACCATATCACACTGCTGATCCAATCACACTACTGACCATATCACACTGCTGATCCAATCACACTGCTGACCATATCACACTGCCGACCATATCACACTGCTGACCATATCACACTGTTGATCCAGTCACACTGCTGACCATATCGCACTGCCAACCATATCACACTGCTGATCATATCACACTGCTGACTATATCGCACTGCTGACCATATCACACTGCTGACCATATCACACTGTTGATCCAATCACACTGCTGACCATATCGCACTGCCGACCATATCACACTGCTGACCATATCACACTGCTGATCCAATCACACTGCTGATCCAATCACACTGCTGACCATATCACACTGCTAATCCAATCACACTGCTGACTATATCACACTCTGAGGTTATCACACTGCTGACCATATCGTACTGCTGACCATATTGCATTGTTGATTCAATCATGCTGCTGACCATATCACACTGCTGATCCAATCACACTGCTGACCATATCGCACTGCTGACCATATCACACTGCTGATCCAATCACACTGCTGACCATATTGCACCGCTGACAATATCACACTGCTGATCCAACCACAATGCTGATCCAATCACACTGCTGACGATATCACACTGCTGATCCAATCACACTGCTGATCCAATCACACTGCCGACCATATCACACTGCTGATCCAATCACACTGCTGACCATATCGCACTGCTGACCATATCACACTGCTGATCCAATCACACTGCTGATCCAATCACACTGCTGACCATAGCATACTGCTGATCCAATCACACTGCCGAACATATCGCACTGCTGACCATATCACACTGCTGATCCAATGACACTGCCGACCATATCACACTGCTGATCGAATCACACTGCTGACCATATCGCACTGCTGACCATATCACACTGCTGATCCAATCACACTGCTGATTCAATCACACTGCCGACCATATCACACTGCTGATCCAATCACACTGCCGACCATATCGCACTGCTGACCATATCACACTGCTGATCCAATCACACTGCTGATCCAATCACACTGCTGATCCAATCACACTGCTGACCATATCGCACTGCTGACAATATCGCACTGCCGACCATATCACACTGCTGATCCAATCACACTGCTGACCACATCACACTGCTGACCATATCACACTGCTGACCATATCACACTGCTGATCCAATCACACTGCTGACCACATCACACTGCTGACCATATCGCACTGCTGACAATATCGCACTGCCGACCATATCACACTGCTGATCCAATCACACTGCTGACCACATCACACTGCTGATCCAATCACACTGCTGATCCAGTCACACTGCCGACCATATCACACTGCTGACCATATCACACTGCTGATCCAATCACACTGCCGACCATATCACACTGCTGATCCAATCACACTGCCGACCATATCACACTGCTGATCCAATCACACTGCTAATCCAATCACACTGCCGACCATATCACACTGCTGACCATATCACACTGCTGATCCAATCACACTGCCGACCATATCACACTGCTGATCCAATCACACTGCTGATCCAATCACACTGCCGACCATATCACACTGCTGATCCAATCACACTGCTGACCATATCGCACTGCTGACCATATCACACTGCTGACCATATCACACTGCTGATCCAATCACACTGCTGACCATATCGCACTGCCGACCATATCACACTGCTGATCCAATCACACTGCTGACCATATCACACTGCTGATCCAATCACACTGCTGACCATATCACACTGCTGACCATATCACACTGCCGACCATATCACACTGCTGCTCCAATCACACTGCTGACCATATCACACTGCTGATCCAATCACACTGCTCACCATATCACATGACCAACCATATCACACTGCTGATAATATTGCAGTGCCGACCATATCACACTGCTGATCCAATCACACTGCTGATCCAATCACACTGCTGATCCAATCACACTGCTGACCATATCACACTGCTGATCCAATCACACTGCTGACTATATCGCACTGCTGACCATATCGCACTGCTGATGCAATCACACTGCGAACCATATCGCACTGCCGACCATATCACACTGCTGATCCAATCACACTGCTGACTCTATCGCACTGCCGACCATATAACACTGCTGACCATATCACACTGCTGACCTTATCACACTGCTGATCCAATCACACTGCTGATCCAATCACACTGCCGACCATATCACACTGCTGATCCAATCACACTGCCGACCATATCACACTGCTGATCCAATCACACTGCTAATCCAATCACACTGCCGACCATATCACACTGCTGACCATATCACACTGCTGACTCTATCGCACTGCCGACCATATCACACTGCTGACCATATCACACTGCTGACCTTATCACACTGCTGATCCAATCACACTGCTGATCCAATCACACTGCCGACCATATCACACTGCTGATCCAATCACACTGCCGACCATATCACACTGCTGATCCAATCACACTGCTAATCCAATCACACTGCCGACCATATCACACTGCTGACCATATCACACTGCTGATCCAATCACACTGCTGACCATATCACACTGCTGATCCAATCACACTGCTGACTATATCGCACTGCTGACCATATCGCACTGCTGATCCAATCACACTGCTGATAATATTGCACTGCCGACCATATCACACTGCTCACCATATTACACTGCTGATCCAATCACACTGCTGATCCAATCACACTGCTGACCATATCACACTGCTGATCCAATCACACTGCTGATCCAATCACACTGCTGACCATATCACACTGCTGATCCAATCACACTGCTGACTATATCGCACTGCTGACCATATCGCACTGCTGATCCAATCACACTGCGAACCATATCGCACTGCCGACCATATCACACTGCTGATCCAATCACACTGCTGACTCTATCGCACTGCCGACCATTTCACACTGCTGACCATATCACACTGCTGACCATATCGCACTGCTGACCATATCACACTGCTGATCCAATCACACTGCTGACCATATTGCACCGCTGACAATATCACACTGCTGATCCAACCACAATGCTGATCCAATCACACTGCTGACGATATCACACTGCTGATCCAATCACACTGCTGATCCAATCACACTGCCGACCATATCACACTGCTGATCCAATCACACTGCTGACCATATCGCACTGCTGACCATATCACACTGCTGATCCAATCACACTGCTGATCCAATCACACTGCTGACCATAGCATACTGCTGATCCAATCACACTGCCGAACATATCGCACTGCTGACCATATCACACTGCTGATCCAATGACACTGCCGACCATATCACACTGCTGATCGAATCACACTGCTGACCATATCGCACTGCTGACCATATCACACTGCTGATCCAATCACACTGCTGATTCAATCACACTGCCGACCATATCACAATGCTGATCCAATCACACTTCCGACCATATCGCACTGCTGACCATATCACACTGCTGATCCAATCACACTGCTGACTATATTGCACCGCTGACAATATCACACTGCTGATCCAATCACACTGCTGATCCAATCACACTGCCGACCATATCGCACTGCTGACCATATCACACTGCTGATCCAATCACACTGCTGATCCAATCACACTGCTGACCATATCGCACTGCTGACAATATCGCACTGCCGACCATATCACACTGCTGATCCAATCACACTGCTGACCACATCACACTGCTGACCATATCACACTGCTGACCATATCACACTGCTGATCCAATCACACTGCTGACCATATCGCACTGCTGATCCAATCACAGTGCTGACCATATCGCACTGCCGACCATATCACACTGCTGATCCAATCACACTGCTGACTATATCGCACTGCCAACCATATCATACTGCTGACCATATCACACTGCTGACTATATCGCACTGCTGACCATATCACACTGCTGATCCAATCACACTGCTGACCATATCACACTGCTGATCCAATCACACTGCTGACCATATCACACTGCCGACCATATCACACTGCTGACCATATCACACTGTTGATCCAGTCACACTGCTGACCGTATCGCACTGCCAACCATATCACACTGCTGACCATATCACACTGCTGACTATATCGCACTGCTGACCATATCACACTGCTGACCATATCACACTGTTGATCCAATCACACTGCTGACCATATCGCACTGCCGACCATATCACACTACTGACCATATCACACTGCTGATCCAATCACACTGCTGATCCAATCACACTGCTGACCATATCACACTGCTAATCCAATCACACTGCTGACTATATCACACTCTGAGGTTATCACACTGCTGACCATATCGTACTGCTGACCATATTGCATTGTTGATTCAATCATGCTGCTGACCATATCACACTGCTGATCCAATCACACTGCTGATCCAATCACACTGCTGACCATATCGCACTGCTGACCATATCACACTGCTGATCCAATCACACTGCTGACCATATTGCACCGCTGACAATATCACACTGCTGATCCAACCACAATGCTGATCCAATCACACTGCTGACGATATCACACTGCTGATCCAATCACACTGCTGATCCAATCACACTGCCGACCATATCACACTGCTGATCCAATCACACTGCTGACCATATCGCACTGCTGACCATATCACACTGCTGATCCAATCACACTGCTGATCCAATCACACTGCTGACCATAGCATACTGCTGATCCAATCACACTGCCGAACATATCGCACTGCTGACCATATCACACTGCTGATCCAATGACACTGCCGACCATATCACACTGCTGATCGAATCACACTGCTGACCATATCGCACTGCTGACCATATCACACTGCTGATCCAATCACACTGCTGATTCAATCACACTGCCGACCATATCACAATGCTGATCCAATCACACTTCCGACCATATCGCACTGCTGACCATATCACACTGCTGATCCAATCACACTGCTGACTATATTGCACCGCTGACAATATCACACTGCTGATCCAATCACACTGCTGATCCAATCACACTGCCGACCATATCGCACTGCTGACCATATCACACTGCTGATCCAATCACACTGCTGATCCAATCACACTGCTGATCCAATCACACTGCTGACCATATCGCACTGCTGACAATATCGCACTGCCGACCATATCACACTGCTGATCCAATCACACTGCTGACCACATCACACTGCTGACCATATCACACTGCTGACCATATCACACTGCTGATCCAATCACACTGCTGACCACATCACACTGCTGACCATATCGCACTGCTGACAATATCGCACTGCCGACCATATCACACTGCTGATCCAATCACACTGCTGACCACATCACACTGCTGATCCAATCACACTGCTGATCCAGTCACACTGCCGACCATATCACACTGCTGACCATATCACACTGCTGATCCAATCACACTGCCGACCATATCACACTGCTGATCCAATCACACTGCTGATCCAATCACACTGCCGACCATATCGCACTGCTGACCATATCACACTGCTGATCCAATCACACTGCTGATCCAATCACACTGCTGATCCAATCACACTGCTGACCATATCGCACTGCTGACAATATCGCACTGCCGACCATATCACACTGCTGATCCAATCACACTGCTGACCACATCACACTGCTGACCATATCACACTGCTGACCATATCACACTGCTGATCCAATCACACTGCTGACCACATCACACTGCTGACCATATCGCACTGCTGACAATATCGCACTGCCGACCATATCACACTGCTGATCCAATCACACTGCTGACCACATCACACTGCTGATCCAATCACACTGCTGATCCAGTCACACTGCCGACCATATCACACTGCTGACCATATCACACTGCTGATCCAATCACACTGCCGACCATATCACACTGCTGATCCAATCACACTGCCGACCATATCACACTGCTGATCCAATCACACTGCTAATCCAATCACACTGCCGACCATATCACACTGCTGACCATATCACACTGCTGATCCAATCACACTGCCGACCATATCACACTGCTGATCCAATCACACTGCTGATCCAATCACACTGCCGACCATATCACACTGCTGATCCAATCACACTGCTGACCATATCGCACTGCTGACCATATCACACTGCTGACCATATCACACTGCTGATCCAATCACACTGCTGACCATATCGCACTGCCGACCATATCACACTGCTGATCCAATCACACTGCTGACCATATCACACTGCTGATCCAATCACACTGCTGACCATATCACACTGCTGACCATATGACACTGCCGACCATATCACACTGCTGATCCAATCACACTGCTGACCATATCACACTGCTGATCCAATCACACTGCTGACCATATCACACGACCAACCATATCACACTGCTGATAATATTGCAGTGCCGACCATATCACACTGCTGACCATATCACACTGCTGATCCAATCACACTGCTGATCCAATCACACTGCTGATCCAATCACACTGCTGACCATATCACACTGCTGATCCAATCACACTGCTGACTATATCGCACTGCTGACCATATCGCACTGCTGATGCAATCACACTGCGAACCATATCGCACTGCCGACCATATCACACTGCTGATCCAATCACACTGCTGACTCTATCGCACTGCCGACCATATAACACTGCTGACCATATCACACTGCTGACCTTATCACACTGCTGATCCAATCACACTGCTGATCCAATCACACTGCCGACCATATCACACTACTGATCCAATCACACTGCCGACCATATCACACTGCTGATCCAATCACACTGCTAATCCAATCACACTGCCGACCATATCACACTGCTGACCATATCACACTGCTGACTCTATCGCACTGCCGACCATATCACACTGCTGACCATATCACACTGCTGACCTTATCACACTGCTGATCCAATCACACTGCTGACCATATCACACTGCTGACCATATTGCACCGCTGACAATATCACACTGCTGATCCAATCACACTGCTGATCCAATCACACTGCCGACCATATCGCACTGCTGATCCAATCACACTGCTGACCATATCACCTTGCTGGCCATATCACACTGCTGACCATATCACACTGCTGCCCATGTCACACTGCTGATCCAATCACACTGCTGACCATATCACACTGCTGATCCAATCACACTGCTGATCCAATCACACTGCCGACCATATCACACTGCTGACCATATCGCACTGCTGACCATATCGCACTGCTGACCATATTACACTGCTGACCATATCGCACTGCTGACCACATCACACTGCTGATCCAATCACACTGCTGACCATATCACACAGCAGATCCAATCACACTGCTGACCATATCACACTACCGACCATATCACACTGCTGATCATATCACACTGCTGATCCAATCACACTGCTGACCATATCGCACTGCCGACCATATCACACTGCTGATCCAATCACACTGCTGACCATATCGCACTGCTGACCCAATCACACTGCTGACCATATCACACTGCTGATCCAATCACCCTGCTGACTATATCGCACTGCCGACCATATCACACTGCTGACCATATCACACTGCTGACCTTATCACACTGCTGATCCAATCACACTGCTGACCATATCGCACTGCTGACCATATCACACTGCTGACCATATCACACTGCTGATCCAATCACACTGCTGACCATATCGCACTGCCGACCATATCACACTGCTGATCCAATCACACTGCTGACCATGTCACACTGCTGATCCAATCACACTGCTGACCATATCACACTGCTGACCACATCGCACTGCCGACCATATCACATTGCTGATCCAATCACACTGCTGACCATATCACACTGCTGATCCAAACACACTGCTGACCATATTGCACCGCTGACAATATCACACTGCTGATCCAATCACACTGCTGATCCAATCACACTGCCGACCATATCGCACTGCTGATCCAATCACACTGCTGACCATATCACCTTGCTGGCCATATCACACTGCTGACCATATCACACTGCTGCCCATATCACACTGCTGATCCTATCACACTGCTGACCATATCACACTGCTGATCCAATCACACTGCTGATCCAATCACACTGCCGACCATATCACACTGCTGATCATATTGCACTGCCGATCCAATCACACTGCTGACCATATCGCACTGCTGACCATATCGCACTGCTGACCATATTACACTGCTGACCATATCGCACTGCCGACCACATCACACTGCTGATCCAATCACACTGCTGACCATATCACACAGCTGATCCAATCACACTGCTGACCATATCACACTACCGACCATATGACACTGCTGATCATATCACACTGCTGATCCAATCACACTGCTGACCATATCGCACTGCCGACCATATCACACTGCTGATCCAATCACACTGCTGACCATATCGCACTGCTGACCCAATCACACTGCTGACCATATCACACTGCTGATCCAATCACCCTGCTGACTATATCGCACTGCCGACCATATCACACTGCTGACCATATCACACTGCTGACCTTATCACACTGCTGATCCAATCACACTGCTGACCATATCGCACTGCTGACCATATCACACTGCTGACCATATCACACTGCTGATCCAATCACACTGCTGACCATATCGCACTGCCGACCATATCACACTGCTGATCCAATCACACTGCTGACCATATCACACTGCTGATCCAATCACACTGCTGACCATATCACACTGCTGACCATATCGCACTGCCGACCATATCACACTGCTGATCCAATCACACTGCTGACCATATCACACTGCTGATCCAATCACACTGCTGACCATATCACACTTCCAACCATATCACACTGCTGATAATATTGCACTGCCGACCATATCACACTGCTCACCATATTACACTGCTGATCCAATCACACTGCTGATCCAATCACACTGCTGACCATATCACACTGCTGATCCAATCACACTGCTGATCCAATCACACTGCTGACCATATCACACTGCTGATCCAATCACACTGCTGACTATATCGCACTGCTGACCATATCGCACTGCTGATCCAATCACACTGCGAACCATATCGCACTGCCGACCATATCACACTGCTGATCCAATCACACTGCTGACTCTATCGCACTGCCGACCATATCACACTGCTGACCATATCACACTGCTGACCTTATCACACTGCTGATCCAATCACACTGCTGACCATATCGCACTGCTGACCATATAACACTGCTGACCATATCACACTGCTGATCCAATCACACTGCTGACCATATCGCACTGCTGATCCAATCACAGTGCTGACCATATCGCACTGCCGACCATATCACACTGCTGATCCAATCACACTGCTGACTATATCGCACTGCCAACCATATCACACTGCTGACCATATCACACTGCTGACTATATCGCACTGCTGACCATATCACACTGCTGATCCAATCACACTACTGACCATATCACACTGCTGATCCAATCACACTGCTGACCATATCACACTGCCGACCATATCACACTGCTGACCATATCACACTGTTGATCCAGTCACACTGCTGACCATATCGCACTGCCAACCATATCACACTGCTGATCATATCACACTGCTGACTATATCGCACTGCTGACCATATCACACTGCTGACCATATCACACTGTTGATCCAATCACACTGCTGACCATATCGCACTGCCGACCATATCACACTGCTGACCATATCACACTGCTGATCCAATCACACTGCTGATCCAATCACACTGCTGACCATATCACACTGCTAATCCAATCACACTGCTGACTATATCACACTCTGAGGTTATCACACTGCTGACCATATCGTACTGCTGACCATATTGCATTGTTGATTCAATCATGCTGCTGACCATATCACACTGCTGATCCAATCACACTGCTGACCATATCGCACTGCTGACCATATCACACTGCTGATCCAATCACACTGCTGACCATATTGCACCGCTGACAATATCACACTGCTGATCCAACCACAATGCTGATCCAATCACACTGCTGACGATATCACACTGCTGATCCAATCACACTGCTGATCCAATCACACTGCCGACCATATCACACTGCTGATCCAATCACACTGCTGACCATATCGCACTGCTGACCATATCACACTGCTGATCCAATCACACTGCTGATCCAATCACACTGCTGACCATAGCATACTGCTGATCCAATCACACTGCCGAACATATCGCACTGCTGACCATATCACACTGCTGATCCAATGACACTGCCGACCATATCACACTGCTGATCGAATCACACTGCTGACCATATCGCACTGCTGACCATATCACACTGCTGATCCAATCACACTGCTGATTCAATCACACTGCCGACCATATCACACTGCTGATCCAATCACACTGCCGACCATATCGCACTGCTGACCATATCACACTGCTGATCCAATCACACTGCTGATCCAATCACACTGCTGATCCAATCACACTGCTGACCATATCGCACTGCTGACAATATCGCACTGCCGACCATATCACACTGCTGATCCAATCACACTGCTGACCACATCACACTGCTGACCATATCACACTGCTGACCATATCACACTGCTGATCCAATCACACTGCTGACCACATCACACTGCTGACCATATCGCACTGCTGACAATATCGCACTGCCGACCATATCACACTGCTGATCCAATCACACTGCTGACCACATCACACTGCTGATCCAATCACACTGCTGATCCAGTCACACTGCCGACCATATCACACTGCTGACCATATCACACTGCTGATCCAATCACACTGCCGACCATATCACACTGCTGATCCAATCACACTGCCGACCATATCACACTGCTGATCCAATCACACTGCTAATCCAATCACACTGCCGACCATATCACACTGCTGACCATATCACACTGCTGATCCAATCACACTGCCGACCATATCACACTGCTGATCCAATCACACTGCTGATCCAATCACACTGCCGACCATATCACACTGCTGATCCAATCACACTGCTGACCATATCGCACTGCTGACCATATCACACTGCTGACCATATCACACTGCTGATCCAATCACACTGCTGACCATATCGCACTGCCGACCATATCACACTGCTGATCCAATCACACTGCTGACCATATCACACTGCTGATCCAATCACACTGCTGACCATATCACACTGCTGACCATATCACACTGCCGACCATATCACACTGCTGCTCCAATCACACTGCTGACCATATCACACTGCTGATCCAATCACACTGCTCACCATATCACATGACCAACCATATCACACTGCTGATAATATTGCAGTGCCGACCATATCACACTGCTGATCCAATCACACTGCTGATCCAATCACACTGCTGATCCAATCACACTGCTGACCATATCACACTGCTGATCCAATCACACTGCTGACTATATCGCACTGCTGACCATATCGCACTGCTGATGCAATCACACTGCGAACCATATCGCACTGCCGACCATATCACACTGCTGATCCAATCACACTGCTGACTCTATCGCACTGCCGACCATATAACACTGCTGACCATATCACACTGCTGACCTTATCACACTGCTGATCCAATCACACTGCTGATCCAATCACACTGCCGACCATATCACACTGCTGATCCAATCACACTGCCGACCATATCACACTGCTGATCCAATCACACTGCTAATCCAATCACACTGCCGACCATATCACACTGCTGACCATATCACACTGCTGACTCTATCGCACTGCCGACCATATCACACTGCTGACCATATCACACTGCTGACCTTATCACACTGCTGATCCAATCACACTGCTGATCCAATCACACTGCCGACCATATCACACTGCTGATCCAATCACACTGCCGACCATATCACACTGCTGATCCAATCACACTGCTAATCCAATCACACTGCCGACCATATCACACTGCTGACCATATCACACTGCTGATCCAATCACACTGCTGACCATATCACACTGCTGATCCAATCACACTGCTGACTATATCGCACTGCTGACCATATCGCACTGCTGATCCAATCACACTGCTGATAATATTGCACTGCCGACCATATCACACTGCTCACCATATTACACTGCTGATCCAATCACACTGCTGATCCAATCACACTGCTGACCATATCACACTGCTGATCCAATCACACTGCTGATCCAATCACACTGCTGACCATATCACACTGCTGATCCAATCACACTGCTGACTATATCGCACTGCTGACCATATCGCACTGCTGATCCAATCACACTGCGAACCATATCGCACTGCCGACCATATCACACTGCTGATCCAATCACACTGCTGACTCTATCGCACTGCCGACCATTTCACACTGCTGACCATATCACACTGCTGACCATATCGCACTGCTGACCATATCACACTGCTGATCCAATCACACTGCTGACCATATTGCACCGCTGACAATATCACACTGCTGATCCAACCACAATGCTGATCCAATCACACTGCTGACGATATCACACTGCTGATCCAATCACACTGCTGATCCAATCACACTGCCGACCATATCACACTGCTGATCCAATCACACTGCTGACCATATCGCACTGCTGACCATATCACACTGCTGATCCAATCACACTGCTGATCCAATCACACTGCTGACCATAGCATACTGCTGATCCAATCACACTGCCGAACATATCGCACTGCTGACCATATCACACTGCTGATCCAATGACACTGCCGACCATATCACACTGCTGATCGAATCACACTGCTGACCATATCGCACTGCTGACCATATCACACTGCTGATCCAATCACACTGCTGATTCAATCACACTGCCAACCATATCACAATGCTGATCCAATCACACTTCCGACCATATCGCACTGCTGACCATATCACACTGCTGATCCAATCACACTGCTGACTATATTGCACCGCTGACAATATCACACTGCTGATCCAATCACACTGCTGATCCAATCACACTGCCGACCATATCGCACTGCTGACCATATCACACTGCTGATCCAATCACACTGCTGATCCAATCACACTGCTGACCATATCGCACTGCTGACAATATCGCACTGCCGACCATATCACACTGCTGATCCAATCACACTGCTGACCACATCACACTGCTGACCATATCACACTGCTGACCATATCACACTGCTGATCCAATCACACTGCTGACCATATCGCACTGCTGATCCAATCACAGTGCTGACCATATCGCACTGCCGACCATATCACACTGCTGATCCAATCACACTGCTGACTATATCGCACTGCCAACCATATCATACTGCTGACCATATCACACTGCTGACTATATCGCACTGCTGACCATATCACACTGCTGATCCAATCACACTGCTGACCATATCACACTGCTGATCCAATCACACTGCTGACCATATCACACTGCCGACCATATCACACTGCTGACCATATCACACTGTTGATCCAGTCACACTGCTGACCGTATCGCACTGCCAACCATATCACACTGCTGACCATATCACACTGCTGACTATATCGCACTGCTGACCATATCACACTGCTGACCATATCACATTGTTGATCCAATCACACTGCTGACCATATCGCACTGCCGACCATATCACACTACTGACCATATCACACTGCTGATCCAATCACACTGCTGATCCAATCACACTGCTGACCATATCACACTGCTAATCCAATCACACTGCTGACTATATCACACTCTGAGGTTATCACACTGCTGACCATATCGTACTGCTGACCATATTGCATTGTTGATTCAATCATGCTGCTGACCATATCACACTGCTGATCCAATCACACTGCTGATCCAATCACACTGCTGACCATATCGCACTGCTGACCATATCACACTGCTGATCCAATCACACTGCTGACCATATTGCACCGCTGACAATATCACACTGCTGATCCAACCACAATGCTGATCCAATCACACTGCTGACGATATCACACTGCTGATCCAATCACACTGCTGATCCAATCACACTGCCGACCATATCACACTGCTGATCCAATCACACTGCTGACCATATCGCACTGCTGACCATATCACACTGCTGATCCAATCACACTGCTGATCCAATCACACTGCTGACCATAGCATACTGCTGATCCAATCACACTGCCGAACATATCGCACTGCTGACCATATCACACTGCTGATCCAATGACACTGCCGACCATATCACACTGCTGATCGAATCACACTGCTGACCATATCGCACTGCTGACCATATCACACTGCTGATCCAATCACACTGCTGATTCAATCACACTGCCGACCATATCACAATGCTGATCCAATCACACTTCCGACCATATCGCACTGCTGACCATATCACACTGCTGATCCAATCACACTGCTGACTATATTGCACCGCTGACAATATCACACTGCTGATCCAATCACACTGCTGATCCAATCACACTGCCGACCATATCGCACTGCTGACCATATCACACTGCTGATCCAATCACACTGCTGATCCAATCACACTGCTGATCCAATCACACTGCTGACCATATCGCACTGCTGACAATATCGCACTGCCGACCATATCACACTGCTGATCCAATCACACTGCTGACCACATCACACTGCTGACCATATCACACTGCTGACCATATCACACTGCTGATCCAATCACACTGCTGACCACATCACACTGCTGACCATATCGCACTGCTGACAATATCGCACTGCCGACCATATCACACTGCTGATCCAATCACACTGCTGACCACATCACACTGCTGATCCAATCACACTGCTGATCCAGTCACACTGCCGACCATATCACACTGCTGACCATATCACACTGCTGATCCAATCACACTGCCGACCATATCACACTGCTGATCCAATCACACTGCTGATCCAATCACACTGCCGACCATATCGCACTGCTGACCATATCACACTGCTGATCCAATCACACTGCTGATCCAATCACACTGCTGATCCAATCACACTGCTGACCATATCGCACTGCTGACAATATCGCACTGCCGACCATATCACACTGCTGATCCAATCACACTGCTGACCACATCACACTGCTGACCATATCACACTGCTGACCATATCACACTGCTGATCCAATCACACTGCTGACCACATCACACTGCTGACCATATCGCACTGCTGACAATATCGCACTGCCGACCATATCACACTGCTGATCCAATCACACTGCTGACCACATCACACTGCTGATCCAATCACACTGCTGATCCAGTCACACTGCCGACCATATCACACTGCTGACCATATCACACTGCTGATCCAATCACACTGCCGACCATATCACACTGCTGATCCAATCACACTGCCGACCATATCACACTGCTGATCCAATCACACTGCTAATCCAATCACACTGCCGACCATATCACACTGCTGACCATATCACACTGCTGATCCAATCACACTGCCGACCATATCACACTGCTGATCCAATCACACTGCTGATCCAATCACACTGCCGACCATATCACACTGCTGATCCAATCACACTGCTGACCATATCGCACTGCTGACCATATCACACTGCTGACCATATCACACTGCTGATCCAATCACACTGCTGACCATATCGCACTGCCGACCATATCACACTGCTGATCCAATCACACTGCTGACCATATCACACTGCTGATCCAATCACACTGCTGACCATATCACACTGCTGACCATATGACACTGCCGACCATATCACACTGCTGATCCAATCACACTGCTGACCATATCACACTGCTGATCCAATCACACTGCTGACCATATCACACGACCAACCATATCACACTGCTGATAATATTGCAGTGCCGACCATATCACACTGCTGACCATATCACACTGCTGATCCAATCACACTGCTGATCCAATCACACTGCTGATCCAATCACACTGCTGACCATATCACACTGCTGATCCAATCACACTGCTGACTATATCGCACTGCTGACCATATCGCACTGCTGATGCAATCACACTGCGAACCATATCGCACTGCCGACCATATCACACTGCTGATCCAATCACACTGCTGACTCTATCGCACTGCCGACCATATAACACTGCTGACCATATCACACTGCTGACCTTATCACACTGCTGATCCAATCACACTGCTGATCCAATCACACTGCCGACCATATCACACTACTGATCCAATCACACTGCCGACCATATCACACTGCTGATCCAATCACACTGCTAATCCAATCACACTGCCGACCATATCACACTGCTGACCATATCACACTGCTGACTCTATCGCACTGCCGACCATATCACACTGCTGACCATATCACACTGCTGACCTTATCACACTGCTGATCCAATCACACTGCTGATCCAATCACACTGCCGACCATATCACACTGCTGATCCAATCACACTGCCGACCATATCACACTGCTGATCCAATCACACTGCTAATCCAATCACACTGCCGACCATATCACACTGCTGACCATATCACACTGCTGATCCAATCACACTGCCGACCATATCACACTGCTGATCCAATCACACTGCTGATCCAATCACACTGCCGACCATATCACACTGCTGATCCAATCGCACTGCTGCCCATATCACACTGCTGATCCAATCACACTGCTGACCATATCACCTTGCTGGCCATATCACACTGCTGACCATATCACACTGCTGATCCAATCACACAGCCGACCATATCACACTGCTGACCATATCACACTGCTGATCCAATCACACTGCCGACCATATCACACTGCTGATCCAATCACACTGCTGACCATATCACACTGCTGACCATATTGCACCGCTGACAATATCACACTGCTGATCCAATCACACTGCTGATCCAATCACACTGCCGACCATATCGCACTGCTGATCCAATCACACTGCTGACCATATCACCTTGCTGGCCATATCACACTGCTGACCATATCACACTGCTGCCCATGTCACACTGCTGATCCAATCACACTGCTGACCATATCACACTGATGATCCAATCACACTGCTGATCCAATCACACTGCCGACCATATTACACTGCTGATCATATTGCACTGCAGATCCAATCACACTGCTGACCATATCGCACTGCTGACCATATCGCACTGCTGACCATATTACACTGCTGACCATATCGCACTGCCGACCACATCACACTGCTGATCCAATCACACTGCTGACCATATCACACAGCTGATCCAATCACACTGCTGACCATATCACACTACCGACCATATCACACTGCTGATCATATCACACTGCTGATCCAATCACACTGCTGACCATATCGCACTGCCGACCATATCACACTGCTGATCCAATCGCACTGCTGACCATATCGCACTGCTGACCCAATCACGCTGCTGACCATATCACACTGCTGATCCAATCACCCTGCTGACTATATCGCACTGCCGACCATATCACACTGCTGACCATATCACACTGCTGACCTTATCACACTGCTGATCCAATGACACTGCTGACCATATCGCACTGCTGACCATATCACACTGCTGACCATATCACACTGCTGATCCAATCACACTGCTGACCATATCGCACTGCCGACCATATCACACTGCTGATCCAATCACACTGCTGACCATGTCACACTGCTGATCCAATCACACTGCTGACCATATCACACTGCTGACCACATCGCACTGCCGACCATATCACACTGCTGATCCAATCACACTGCTGACCATATCACACTGCTGATCCAATCACACTGCTGACCATATTGCACCGCTGACAATATCACACTGCTGATCCAATCACACTGCTGATCCAATCACACTGCCGACCATATCGCACTGCTGATCCAATCACACTGCTGACCATATCACCTTGCTGGCCATATCACACTGCTGACCATATCACACTGCTGCCCATATCACACTGCTGATCCAATCACTCTGCTGACCATATCACACTGCTAATCCAATCACACTGCTGATCCAATCATACTGCCGACCATATCACACTGCTGATCATATTGCACTGCCGATCCAATCACACTGCTGACCATATCGCACTGCTGACCATATCGCACTGCTGACCATATTACACTGCTGACCATATCGCACTGCCGACCACATCACACTGCTGATCCAATCACACTGCTGACCATATCACACAGCTGATCCAATCACACTGCTGACCATATCACACTACCGACCATATCACACTGCTGATCATATCACACTGCTGATCCAATCACACTGCTGACCATATCGCACTGCTGACCATATCACACTGCTGATCCAATCACACTGCTGACCATATCGCACTGCTGACCCAATCACACTGCTGACCATATCACACTGCTGATCCAATCACCCTGCTGACTATATTGCACTGCCGACCATATCACACTGCTGACCATATCACACTGCTGACCTTATCACACTGCTGATCCAATCACACTGCTGACCATATCGCACTGCTGACCATATCACACTGCTGACCATATCACACTGCTGATCCAATCACACTGCTGACCATATCGCACTGCCGACCATATCACACTGCTGATCCAATCACACTGCTGACCATATCACACTGCTGATCCAATCACACTGCTGACCATATCACACTGCTGACCATATGACACTGCCGACCATATCACACTGCTGATCCAATGACACTGCTGACCATATCACACTGCTGATCCAATCACACTGCTGACCATATCACACTACCAACCATATCACACTGCTGATAATATTGCACTGCCGACCATATCACACTGCTGACCATATCACACTGCTGATCCAATCACACTGCTGATCCAATCACACTGCTGACCATATCACACTGCTGATCCAATCACACTGCTGATCCCATCACACTGCTGACCATATCACACTGCTGATCCAATCACACTGCTGACTATATCGCACTGCTGACCATATCGCACTGCTGATGCAATCACACTGCGAACCATATCGCACTGCCGACCATATCACACTGCTGATCCAATCACACTGCTGACTCTATCGCACTGCCGACCATATCACACTGCTGACCATATCACACTGCTGACCTTATCACACTGCTGATCCAATCACACTGCTGACCATATCGCACTGCTGACCATATCACACTGCTGACCATATCACACTGCTGATCCAATCACACTGCTGACCATATCGCACTGCTGATCCAATCACAGTGCTGACCATATCGCACTGCCGACCATATCACACTGCTGATCCAATCACACTGCTGACTATATCGCACTGCCAACCATATCACACTGCTGACCATATCACACTGCTGACTATATCACACTGCTGACCATATCACACTGCTGATCCAATCACACTGCTGACCTTATCAGACTGCTGACTATATCGCACTGCTGACCATATCACACTGCTGATCCAATCACACTGCTGACCATATCACACTGCTGATCCAATCACACTGCTGACCATATCACACTGCCGACCATATCACACTGCTGACCATATCACACTGTTGATCCAATCACACTGCTGACCATATCGCACTGCCGACCGTATCACACTGCCGACCATATCACACTGCTGACCATATCACACTGCTGACCTGATCACACTGCTGATCCAATCACACTGCTGATCCAATCACACTGCTGATCCAATCACACTGCTGACCATATCACACTGCTGACCATATCGCACTGCCGACCATATCACACTGCTGATCCAATCACACTGCTGACCATATCGCACTGCTGATTCAACCACACTGCTGACTATATCGCACTGCTTACCATGTCACACTGCTGACCATATCACACTGCTGACTATATCACACTGCTGACCATATCACACTGCTGATCCAATCACACTGCTGACCTTATCACACTGCTGACTATATCGCACTGCTGACCATATCACACTGCTGATCCAATCGCACTGCTGACCATATCACACTGCTGATCCAATCACACTGCTGACCATATCACACTATCGACCATATCACACTGCTGACCATATCACACTGCTGATCCAATCACACTGCTGACCATATCGCACTGCCGACCATATCACACTGCTGATCCAATCACACTGCTTACCATATCATACTGCTGATCCAATCACACTGCTGACCATATCGCACTGCCGACCATATCACACTGCTGACCATATCACACTGCTGACCTTATCACACTGCTGATCCAATCACACTGCTGACCATATCGCACTGCTGATCCAATCACACTGATGACTATATCGCACTGCTGACCATATCGCACTGCTGATCCAATCACACTGCTGACTATATCGCACTGCTGATCCAATCACACTGCTGACTATATCGCACTGCTGACCATATCACACTGCTGACCATATCACACTGTTGATCCAATCACACTGCTGACCATATCGCACTGCCGACCATATCACACTGCTGACCATATCACACTGCTGATCCAATCACACTGCTGATCCAATCACACTGCTGACCATATCACACTGCTGATCCAATCACACTGCTGACAATATCGCACTGCTGACCATATCGCACTGCTGATCCAATCACACTGCGAACCATATCGCACTGCCGACCATATCACACTGCTGATCCAATCACACTGCTGACTCTATCGCACTGCCGACCATATCACACTGCTGACCATATCACACTGCTGACCATATCACACTGCTGACCATATCACACTGCTGATCCAATCACACTGCTGACCATATCGCACTGCTGATCCAATCACACTGCTGACCATATCGCACTGCCGACCATATCACACTGCTGATCCAATCACAGTGCTGACTATATCGCACTGCCAACCATATCACACTGCTGACCATATCACACTGCTGACTATATCACACTGCTGACCATATCACACTGCTGATCCAATCACACTGCTGACCTTATCACACTGCTGACTATATCGCACTGCTGACCATATCACACTGCTGATCCAATCACACTGCTGACCATATCACACTGCTGATCCAATCACACTGCTGACCATATCACACTGCCGACCATATCACACTGCTGACCATATCACACTGTTGATCCAATCACACTGTGACCATATCGCACTGCCGACCATATCACACTGCTGACCATATCACACTGCTGACCTTATCACACTGCTGATCCAATCACACTGCTGACCATATCACACTGCTGATCCAATCACACTGCTGACCATATCACACTGCTGACCATATCGCACTGCCGACCATATCACACTGCTGATCCAATCACACTGCTGACCATATCGCACTGCTGATTGAACCACACTGCTGACTATATCGCACTGCTTACCATGTCACACTGCTGACCATATCACACTGCTGACTATATCACACTGCTGACCATATCACACTGCTGATCCAATCACACTGCTGACCTTATCACACTGCTGACTATATCGCACTGCTGACCATATCACACTGCTGATCCAATCACACTGCCTACCATATCACACTGCTGATCCAATCACACTGCTGACCATATCACACTGCCGACCATATCACACTGCTGACCATATCACACTGCTGATCCAATCACACTGCTGACCATATCGCACTGCCGACCATATCACACTGCTGATCCAATCACACTGCTTACCATATCATACTGCTGATCCTATCGCACTGCTGACCATATCGCACTGCTGACCATATCACACTGCTGACCATATCACACTGCTGACCTTATCACACTGCTGATCCAATCACACTGCTGACCATATCGCACTGCTGATCCAATCACACTGCTGACTATATCGCACTGCTGACCATATCGCACTGCTGATCCAATCACACTGCTGACTATATTGCACTGCTGATCCAATCACACTGCTGACTATATCGCACTGCTGACCATATCACACTGCTGACCATATCACACTGTTGATCCAATCACACTGCTGACCATATCGCACTGCCGACCATATCACACTGCTGATCCAATCACACTGCTTACCATAACACACTGCTGATCCAATCACACTGCTGACCATATCGCACTGCTGACCATATCGCACTGCCGACCATATCACACTGCTGACCATATCACACTGCTGACCTTATCACACTGCTGATCCAATCACACTGCTGACCATATTACACTGCTGATCCAATCATACTGCTGACCATATCACACTGCTGACCATATCGCACTGCCGACCATATCACACTGCTGATCCAATCACACTGCTGACCATATCGCACTGCTGATTCAATCACACTGCTGACTATATCGCACTGCTAACCATATCACACTGCTGACCATATCACACTGCTGACTATATCACACTGCTGACCATATCACACTGCTGATCCAATCACACTGCTGACCTTATCACACTGCTGACTATATCGCACTGCTGACCATATCACACTGCTGATCCAATCACACTGCTGACCATATCACACTGCTGATCCAATCACACTGCTGACCATATCACACTGCCGACCATTTCACACTGCTGACCATATCACACTGCTGATCCAATCACACTGCTGACCATATCGCACTGCCGACCATATCACACTGCTGATCCAATCACACTGCTTACCATATCACACTGCTGATCCAATCACACTGCTGACCATATCGCACTGCTGATCCAATCACACTGCTGACTATATCGCACTGCTGACCATATCACACTGCTGATCCAATCACACTGCTGACTATATCGCACTGCTGATCCAATCACACTGCTGACTATATCGCACTGCTGACCATATCACACTGCTGATCCAATCACACTGCTGACCATATCACACTGCTGATCCAATCACACTGCTGACCATATCACACTGCTGATCCAATCACACTGCTGACCATATCGCACTGCCGACCATATCACACTGCTGATCCAATCACACTGCTGACCATATCACACTGCTGATCCAATCACACTGCTGACCATATCACACTGCTGACCATATGACACTGCCGACCATATCACACTGCTGATCCAATCACACTGCTGACCATATCACACTGCTGATCCAATCACACTGCTGACCATATCACACGACCAACCATATCACACTGCTGATAATATTGCAGTGCCGACCATATCACACTGCTGACCATATCACACTGCTGATCCAATCACACTGCTGATCCAATCACACTGCTGATCCAATCACACTGCTGACCATATCACACTGCTGATCCAATCACACTGCTGACTATATCGCACTGCTGACCATATCGCACTGCTGATGCAATCACACTGCGAACCATATCGCACTGCCGACCATATCACACTGCTGATCCAATCACACTGCTGACTCTATCGCACTGCCGACCATATAACACTGCTGACCATATCACACTGCTGACCTTATCACACTGCTGATCCAATCACACTGCTGATCCAATCACACTGCCGACCATATCACACTACTGATCCAATCACACTGCCGACCATATCACACTGCTGATCCAATCACACTGCTAATCCAATCACACTGCCGACCATATCACACTGCTGACCATATCACACTGCTGACTCTATCGCACTGCCGACCATATCACACTGCTGACCATATCACACTGCTGACCTTATCACACTGCTGATCCAATCACACTGCTGATCCAATCACACTGCCGACCATATCACACTGCTGATCCAATCACACTGCCGACCATATCACACTGCTGATCCAATCACACTGCTAATCCAATCACACTGCCGACCATATCACACTGCTGACCATATCACACTGCTGATCCAATCACACTGCCGACCATATCACACTGCTGATCCAATCACACTGCTGATCCAATCACACTGCCGACCATATCACACTGCTGATCCAATCGCACTGCTGCCCATATCACACTGCTGATCCAATCACACTGCTGACCATATCACCTTGCTGGCCATATCACACTGCTGACCATATCACACTGCTGATCCAATCACACAGCCGACCATATCACACTGCTGACCATATCACACTGCTGATCCAATCACACTGCCGACCATATCACACTGCTGATCCAATCACACTGCTGACCATATCACACTGCTGACCATATTGCACCGCTGACAATATCACACTGCTGATCCAATCACACTGCTGATCCAATCACACTGCCGACCATATCGCACTGCTGATCCAATCACACTGCTGACCATATCACCTTGCTGGCCATATCACACTGCTGACCATATCACACTGCTGCCCATGTCACACTGCTGATCCAATCACACTGCTGACCATATCACACTGATGATCCAATCACACTGCTGATCCAATCACACTGCCGACCATATTACACTGCTGATCATATTGCACTGCAGATCCAATCACACTGCTGACCATATCGCACTGCTGACCATATCGCACTGCTGACCATATTACACTGCTGACCATATCGCACTGCCGACCACATCACACTGCTGATCCAATCACACTGCTGACCATATCACACAGCTGATCCAATCACACTGCTGACCATATCACACTACCGACCATATCACACTGCTGATCATATCACACTGCTGATCCAATCACACTGCTGACCATATCGCACTGCCGACCATATCACACTGCTGATCCAATCGCACTGCTGACCATATCGCACTGCTGACCCAATCACGCTGCTGACCATATCACACTGCTGATCCAATCACCCTGCTGACTATATCGCACTGCCGACCATATCACACTGCTGACCATATCACACTGCTGACCTTATCACACTGCTGATCCAATGACACTGCTGACCATATCGCACTGCTGACCATATCACACTGCTGACCATATCACACTGCTGATCCAATCACACTGCTGACCATATCGCACTGCCGACCATATCACACTGCTGATCCAATCACACTGCTGACCATGTCACACTGCTGATCCAATCACACTGCTGACCATATCACACTGCTGACCACATCGCACTGCCGACCATATCACACTGCTGATCCAATCACACTGCTGACCATATCACACTGCTGATCCAATCACACTGCTGACCATATTGCACCGCTGACAATATCACACTGCTGATCCAATCACACTGCTGATCCAATCACACTGCCGACCATATCGCACTGCTGATCCAATCACACTGCTGACCATATCACCTTGCTGGCCATATCACACTGCTGACCATATCACACTGCTGCCCATATCACACTGCTGATCCAATCACTCTGCTGACCATATCACACTGCTAATCCAATCACACTGCTGATCCAATCATACTGCCGACCATATCACACTGCTGATCATATTGCACTGCCGATCCAATCACACTGCTGACCATATCGCACTGCTGACCATATCGCACTGCTGACCATATTACACTGCTGACCATATCGCACTGCCGACCACATCACACTGCTGATCCAATCACACTGCTGACCATATCACACAGCTGATCCAATCACACTGCTGACCATATCACACTACCGACCATATCACACTGCTGATCATATCACACTGCTGATCCAATCACACTGCTGACCATATCGCACTGCTGACCATATCACACTGCTGATCCAATCACACTGCTGACCATATCGCACTGCTGACCCAATCACACTGCTGACCATATCACACTGCTGATCCAATCACCCTGCTGACTATATTGCACTGCCGACCATATCACACTGCTGACCATATCACACTGCTGACCTTATCACACTGCTGATCCAATCACACTGCTGACCATATCGCACTGCTGACCATATCACACTGCTGACCATATCACACTGCTGATCCAATCACACTGCTGACCATATCGCACTGCCGACCATATCACACTGCTGATCCAATCACACTGCTGACCATATCACACTGCTGATCCAATCACACTGCTGACCATATCACACTGCTGACCATATGACACTGCCGACCATATCACACTGCTGATCCAATGACACTGCTGACCATATCACACTGCTGATCCAATCACACTGCTGACCATATCACACTACCAACCATATCACACTGCTGATAATATTGCACTGCCGACCATATCACACTGCTGACCATATCACACTGCTGATCCAATCACACTGCTGATCCAATCACACTGCTGACCATATCACACTGCTGATCCAATCACACTGCTGATCCCATCACACTGCTGACCATATCACACTGCTGATCCAATCACACTGCTGACTATATCGCACTGCTGACCATATCGCACTGCTGATGCAATCACACTGCGAACCATATCGCACTGCCGACCATATCACACTGCTGATCCAATCACACTGCTGACTCTATCGCACTGCCGACCATATCACACTGCTGACCATATCACACTGCTGACCTTATCACACTGCTGATCCAATCACACTGCTGACCATATCGCACTGCTGACCATATCACACTGCTGACCATATCACACTGCTGATCCAATCACACTGCTGACCATATCGCACTGCTGATCCAATCACAGTGCTGACCATATCGCACTGCCGACCATATCACACTGCTGATCCAATCACACTGCTGACTATATCGCACTGCCAACCATATCACACTGCTGACCATATCACACTGCTGACTATATCACACTGCTGACCATATCACACTGCTGATCCAATCACACTGCTGACCTTATCAGACTGCTGACTATATCGCACTGCTGACCATATCACACTGCTGATCCAATCACACTGCTGACCATATCACACTGCTGATCCAATCACACTGCTGACCATATCACACTGCCGACCATATCACACTGCTGACCATATCACACTGTTGATCCAATCACACTGCTGACCATATCGCACTGCCGACCGTATCACACTGCCGACCATATCACACTGCTGACCATATCACACTGCTGACCTGATCACACTGCTGATCCAATCACACTGCTGATCCAATCACACTGCTGATCCAATCACACTGCTGACCATATCACACTGCTGACCATATCGCACTGCCGACCATATCACACTGCTGATCCAATCACACTGCTGACCATATCGCACTGCTGATTCAACCACACTGCTGACTATATCGCACTGCTTACCATGTCACACTGCTGACCATATCACACTGCTGACTATATCACACTGCTGACCATATCACACTGCTGATCCAATCACACTGCTGACCTTATCACACTGCTGACTATATCGCACTGCTGACCATATCACACTGCTGATCCAATCGCACTGCTGACCATATCACACTGCTGATCCAATCACACTGCTGACCATATCACACTATCGACCATATCACACTGCTGACCATATCACACTGCTGATCCAATCACACTGCTGACCATATCGCACTGCCGACCATATCACACTGCTGATCCAATCACACTGCTTACCATATCATACTGCTGATCCAATCACACTGCTGACCATATCGCACTGCCGACCATATCACACTGCTGACCATATCACACTGCTGACCTTATCACACTGCTGATCCAATCACACTGCTGACCATATCGCACTGCTGATCCAATCACACTGATGACTATATCGCACTGCTGACCATATCGCACTGCTGATCCAATCACACTGCTGACTATATCGCACTGCTGATCCAATCACACTGCTGACTATATCGCACTGCTGACCATATCACACTGCTGACCATATCACACTGTTGATCCAATCACACTGCTGACCATATCGCACTGCCGACCATATCACACTGCTGACCATATCACACTGCTGATCCAATCACACTGCTGATCCAATCACACTGCTGACCATATCACACTGCTGATCCAATCACACTGCTGACAATATCGCACTGCTGACCATATCGCACTGCTGATCCAATCACACTGCGAACCATATCGCACTGCCGACCATATCACACTGCTGATCCAATCACACTGCTGACTCTATCGCACTGCCGACCATATCACACTGCTGACCATATCACACTGCTGACCATATCACACTGCTGACCATATCACACTGCTGATCCAATCACACTGCTGACCATATCGCACTGCTGATCCAATCACACTGCTGACCATATCGCACTGCCGACCATATCACACTGCTGATCCAATCACAGTGCTGACTATATCGCACTGCCAACCATATCACACTGCTGACCATATCACACTGCTGACTATATCACACTGCTGACCATATCACACTGCTGATCCAATCACACTGCTGACCTTATCACACTGCTGACTATATCGCACTGCTGACCATATCACACTGCTGATCCAATCACACTGCTGACCATATCACACTGCTGATCCAATCACACTGCTGACCATATCACACTGCCGACCATATCACACTGCTGACCATATCACACTGTTGATCCAATCACACTGTGACCATATCGCACTGCCGACCATATCACACTGCTGACCATATCACACTGCTGACCTTATCACACTGCTGATCCAATCACACTGCTGACCATATCACACTGCTGATCCAATCACACTGCTGACCATATCACACTGCTGACCATATCGCACTGCCGACCATATCACACTGCTGATCCAATCACACTGCTGACCATATCGCACTGCTGATTGAACCACACTGCTGACTATATCGCACTGCTTACCATGTCACACTGCTGACCATATCACACTGCTGACTATATCACACTGCTGACCATATCACACTGCTGATCCAATCACACTGCTGACCTTATCACACTGCTGACTATATCGCACTGCTGACCATATCACACTGCTGATCCAATCACACTGCCTACCATATCACACTGCTGATCCAATCACACTGCTGACCATATCACACTGCCGACCATATCACACTGCTGACCATATCACACTGCTGATCCAATCACACTGCTGACCATATCGCACTGCCGACCATATCACACTGCTGATCCAATCACACTGCTTACCATATCATACTGCTGATCCTATCGCACTGCTGACCATATCGCACTGCTGACCATATCACACTGCTGACCATATCACACTGCTGACCTTATCACACTGCTGATCCAATCACACTGCTGACCATATCGCACTGCTGATCCAATCACACTGCTGACTATATCGCACTGCTGACCATATCGCACTGCTGATCCAATCACACTGCTGACTATATTGCACTGCTGATCCAATCACACTGCTGACTATATCGCACTGCTGACCATATCACACTGCTGACCATATCACACTGTTGATCCAATCACACTGCTGACCATATCGCACTGCCGACCATATCACACTGCTGATCCAATCACACTGCTTACCATAACACACTGCTGATCCAATCACACTGCTGACCATATCGCACTGCTGACCATATCGCACTGCCGACCATATCACACTGCTGACCATATCACACTGCTGACCTTATCACACTGCTGATCCAATCACACTGCTGACCATATTACACTGCTGATCCAATCATACTGCTGACCATATCACACTGCTGACCATATCGCACTGCCGACCATATCACACTGCTGATCCAATCACACTGCTGACCATATCGCACTGCTGATTCAATCACACTGCTGACTATATCGCACTGCTAACCATATCACACTGCTGACCATATCACACTGCTGACTATATCACACTGCTGACCATATCACACTGCTGATCCAATCACACTGCTGACCTTATCACACTGCTGACTATATCGCACTGCTGACCATATCACACTGCTGATCCAATCACACTGCTGACCATATCACACTGCTGATCCAATCACACTGCTGACCATATCACACTGCCGACCATTTCACACTGCTGACCATATCACACTGCTGATCCAATCACACTGCTGACCATATCGCACTGCCGACCATATCACACTGCTGATCCAATCACACTGCTTACCATATCACACTGCTGATCCAATCACACTGCTGACCATATCGCACTGCTGATCCAATCACACTGCTGACTATATCGCACTGCTGACCATATCACACTGCTGATCCAATCACACTGCTGACTATATCGCACTGCTGATCCAATCACACTGCTGACTATATCGCACTGCTGACCATATCACACTGCTGATCCAATCACACTGCTGACCATATCACACTGCTGATCCAATCACACTGCTGACCATATCACACTGCTGATCCAATCACACTGCTGACTATATCGCACTGCTAATCCAATCACACTGCTGACTATATAGCACTGCTGACCATATCACACTGCTGATCCAATCACACTGCTGACCATATCATACGGCTGAACCTATTACACTACTCACCATATCACACTGCTGATCCAATCACACTGCTGACCATCACACTGCTAATCCAATCACACTGCTGACTATATCACACTGCTGACCATATCGCACTGCTGATCCATTCACACTGCTGACCATATCATACGGCTGAACCTATCACACTACTCACCATATCACACTGCTGATCCAATCACACTGCTGACCATCACACTGCTAATCCAATCACACTGCTGACTATATCGCACTGCTGACCATATCACACTGCTGATCCAATCACACTGCTGACCAGATCATACAGCTGAACATTTGGCACTGCTGATTAAATAATACTGCCGACCATATCACAATGCTGGTCAGACATCATGGCATTCAGTATCACCCTGCAACCCAAAATACACACAGCTGACCGTATCTCACTGCTAACTATACTCACTGCTGACCATATCACACTGCTCATCATTTCTCACTGTTGATTACATCACACTGCACTGCTGACCATATCACATTACTGACCATATATCTCAGCTGACCATATCTCACTGCTGACTATATGATGCCGCTGAGCAGATCGCATGGCTGAACTTTTCACACTGCTGACCCTTTCAAACTGCTGACCATATAACATTGCTGAATCAATCACAATACTGGCCGCATTACAAGGCTGGCCCACTCAGACTGCTGACCCTATCAATCCTACTGCCCATATCTCACTGCTGACTGCATCGCCTTACTGATCAGAAAATAGTGCTAACCACATCACAATGCTGACCATGCCTCATTGCTGAGCCTATTTATTTGCTTAAGTTATTTCACTTCTGACCATATCACACTGCTGCCCATATCTCACCGCTGGTCCTATCATGTTATTGACTCTTTTCACAGTTCTCTCCATATCAGACTACTTATGCATATCACACTGCTACCCAGACCTAGCTGCAGCCTACATCTCACCACTGACCTTATCCCACTGCAGATCCGATCAAACTGTTGATGATATCACACTGTTCTTCCTATCATGCTGCTGATCTTA
Organism: Scyliorhinus torazame; assembly: GCF_047496885.1. NCBI lineage: Eukaryota > Metazoa > Chordata > Chondrichthyes > Carcharhiniformes > Scyliorhinidae > Scyliorhinus > Scyliorhinus torazame. The sequence continues at coordinate 178,462,320 of NC_092720.1, read as the reverse complement.
TCACACTGCTGACCAGATGTATCTGCTGAGCATATCGCACTGCTGACATTACAATGCTTTCCATGTTTCACTGCTGACCATATCACACTGCTTACCATATCACACAGTTGATCCTATCATGCTGCTAACCCTATCACAACGCTGTCAATATCAGACTACTAATGAATATCACGCTGCTGCCCACATGTCGTTGCTGACTATATCACACTGCTGAGCATATCACAGTTGATCATATTGCACTGTTCACCATATCACATTGCTGACCATATCACATTGCTGACCAAATCTCAAAGCTTACAATGTCACACTGCTGACTCTCTCACACTGCTCACCCTATGACCATTCTAACCATATACCACAGCTGATCATGTCATCCTGCTGAGTTTATATCACGGCTTATCTTATCACATTGCTTATCCTTTCTCACTGCTGACCATATGATGCTGCTAAGCAGATCATGTTGCTGAATATATGACACTGCTGACCAGATCACAATGCTGGCCATATCGCACAACTGATCATATCACACAGCTGATCATATCTCACTGCTGACCAGATCACAATGCTGGCCATATCGCACAACTGATCATATCACACAGCTGATCATATCTCACTGCTGACCAGATCACAATGCTGTCCATATCGCACAGCTGATCATATCACACTGCTGACCAGATCACAGTGCTGGCCATATCACACAGCTGATCATATCTCACTGCTGACCAGATCACAGTGCTGGCCATATCGCACAACTGATCATATCACACTGCTGACCAGATCACAGTGCTGGCCATATCACACAGCTGATCATATCTCACTGCTGACCAGATCACAGTGCTGGCCATATCACACAGCTGATCATATCTCACTGCTGAACAGATCACAATGCTGGCCATATCACACAGCTGATCATATCACAATGCTGACCAGATCACACAGCTGACCAGATCACAGTGCTGGCCATATCGCACAGCTGATCATATCACACTGCTGACCAGATCACAGTGCTGGCCATATCACACAGCTGATCATATCACACTGCTGACCAGATCGCAATGCTGGGCAGATCACACAGCTGATCATATCACACTGCTGACCAGATCACAGTGCTGGCCATATCACACAGCTGATCATATCACACTGCTGACCAGATCACAATGCTGGCCATGTCACACAGCTGATCATATCACACTGCTGACCAGATCACAGTGCTGGCCATATCGCACAGCTGATCATATCACACTGCTGACCAGATCACAATGCTGGCCATATCACACAGCTGATCATATCTCACTGCTGACCAGATCACAGTGCTGGCCATATCGCACAACTGATCATATCACACAGCTGACCAGATCGCAGTGCTGGCCATATCACACAGCTGATCTTATCACACTGCTGACCAGATCACAATGCTGACCAGATCACACAGCTGACTTTATCACACTGCTGACCAGATCACAGTGCTGGCCATATCACACAGCTGATCTTATCACACTGCTGACCATATCACAGTGCTGACCAGATCACACAGCTGACCATATCACACTGCTGACCATATCACACTGCTGACCAGATCACCCAGCTGACCTTATCACACTGCTGACCAGATCACAGTGCTGGCCATATCACACAGCTGATCTTATCACACTGCTGACCAGATCACAATGCTGGCCATATCACACAGCAGACCTTATCACACTGCTGACCAGATCACACTGCTGACCAGATCACACAGCTGACCTTATCACACTGCTGACCAGATCACAGTGCTGGCCATGACAGACAGCTGACCTTATCACACTGCTGACCAGATCACACTGCTGACCAGATCACACAGCTGACCTTATCACAGTGCTGACCAGATCACACTGCTGGCCATGTAACACAACTGATCATATCTCACTGCTGACCAGATCACAATGCTGGCCATATCACACAGCTGATCATATCTCACTGCTGACCAGATCACAGTGCTGGCCATATCGGACAACTGATCATATCACACTGCTGACCAGATCACAATGCTGGCCATATCACACAGCTGATCATATCACACTGCTGACCAGATCACAGTGCTGGCCATATCGCACAGCTGATCATATCACACTGCTGACCAGATCACAGTGCTGGCCATATCACACAGCTGATCATATCTCACTGCTGACCAGATCACAGTGCTGGCCATATCGCACAACTGATCATATCACACTGCTGACCAGATCACAATGCTGGCCATATCACACAGCTCATCATATCACAATACTGACCAGATCACACAGCTGACCAGATCACAGTGCTGGCCATATCACACAGCTGATCTTATCACACTGCTGACCAGATCACAATGCTGGCCAGATCACACAGCTGACTTTATCACACTGCTGACCAGATCACAGTGCTGGCCATATCACACAGCTGATCTTATCACACTGCTGACCATATCACAGTGCAGACCGGATCACACAGCTGACCATATCACACTGCTGACCAGATCACAGTGCTGGCCATGTCACACAGCTGATCTTATCACACTGCTGACCATATCACAGTGCAGACCGGATCACACAGCTGACCATATCACACTGCTGACCAGATCACAATGCTGGCCATATCACACAGCTGACCTTATCACACTGCTGACCATATCACAGTGCTGACCAGATCACACTGCTGACCAGATCACACAGATGACCTTATCACACTGCTGACCAGATCACAGTGCTGGCCATATCACACAGTTGATCACATCTCACTGCTGACCAGATCACAATGCTGGCCATATACAATGCTGGCCATATCGCACTACTGATCATATCACACTGCTGACCAGATACAATGCTGGCCATATCGCACAACTGATCATATCACACTGCTGACCAGATCACAATGCTGGCCATATCACACAGCTGATCATATCTCACTGCTGTCCAGATCACAGTGCTGGCCTTATCGCACAACTGATCATATCACACTGCTGACCAGATCACAATGCTGGCCACATCACACAGCTGATCATATCACAATGCTGACCAGATCACACAGCTGACCAGACCACAGTGCTGGCCATATCACACAGCTGATCTTATCACACTGCTGATCAGATCACAATGCTGACCAGATCACACAGCTGACTTTATCACACTGCTGACCAGATCACAATGCGGACCAGATCACACAGATGACTTTATCACACTGCTGACCAGATCACAGTGCTGGCCATATCGCACAACTGATCATATCTCACTGCTGACCAGATCACAATGCTGGCCATATCACACAACTGATCATATCACAATGCTGACCAGATCACACAGCTGACCAGATCACAGTGCTGGCCATATCACACAGCTGATCTTATCAGACTGCTGACCAGATCACAATGCTGGCCAGATCACACAGCTGACTTTATCACACTGCTGACCAGATCACAGTGCTGGCCATATCACACAGCTGATCTTATCAGACTGCTGACCATATCACAGTGCAGACCGGATCACACAGCTGACCATATCACCCTGCTGACCATATCACACTGCTGATCTTATCACACTGCTGACCAGATCACAATGCTGGCCATATCACACAGCTGACCTTATCACACTGCTGACCATATCACACTGCTGACCAGATCACACTGCTGACCAGATCACACAGCTGACCTTATCACACTGCTGACCAGATCACAATGCTGACCATATCGCACAACTGATCATATCACAATGCTGACCAGATCACAATACTGGCCATATCACACAGCTGATCATATCTCACTGCTGACCAGATCACAATGCTGGCCATATCACACAACTGATCATATCACAATGCTGACCAGATCACACAGCTGACCAGATCACAGTGCTGGCCATATCACACAGCTGATCTTATCACACTGCTGACCAGATCACAGTGCTGGCCATATCACACAGCTGATCTTATCACACTGCTGACCATATCACAGTGCAGACCGGATCACACAGCTGACCATATCACACTGCTGACCAGATCACAGTGCTGGCCATATCACACAGCTGATCATATCACACTGCTGACCAGATCACAGTGCTGGCCATATCACACAGTTGATCATATCTCACTGCTGACCAGATCACAATGCTGGCCATATCGCACAACTGATCATATCACACTGCTGACCAGATCACAATGCTGACCATATCGCACAACTGATCATATCACACTGCTGACCAGATCACAATGCTGGCCATATCGCACAACTGATCATATCACACTGCTGACCAGATCACACAGCTGACCAGTCCACAGTGCTGGCCATATCACACAGCTGATCTTATCACATTGCTGACCAGATCACAATGCTGACCAGATCACACAGCTGACTTTATCACACTGCTGACCAGATCACAATGCGGACCAGATCACACAGCTGACTTTATCACACTGCTGACCAGATCACAGTGCTGGCCATATCGCACAACTGATCATATCACACTGCTGACCAGATCACAATGCTGGCCATATCACACAGCTGATCATATCACAATGCTGACCAGATCACACAGCTGACCAGACCACAGTGCTGGTCATATCACACAGCTGATCTTATCACACTGCTGATCAGATCACAATGCTGACCAGATCACACAGCTGACTTTATCACACTGCTGACCAGACCACAGTGCTGGCCATGTCACACAGCTGATCTTATCACACAGCTGACCAGATCACAGTGCTGGCCATGTCACACAGCTGATCTTATCACACTGCTGACCAGATCACAATGCTGGCCATATCACACAGCTGACCTTATCACACTCCTGGCCAGATCACACTGCTGGCCAGATCACACAGCTGACCTTATCACACAACTGACCAGATCACAGTGCTGGCCATGTCACACAGCTGATCATATCTCACTGCTGACCAGATCACAGTGCTGGCCATATCACACAGCTGGTCATATCACACTGCTGACCAGATCACACAGCTGACCAGATCACATTGCTGGCCATATCGCACAGCTAAATTTATCACACTGCTGACCAGATCACACTGCTGACCAGATCGCACAACTGATCATATCTCACTGCTGACCAGATCACAGCGCTGGCCATATCACACAGCTGATCATATCACACTGCTGACCAGATCACAGTGCTGGCCATATCACACAGCTGGTCATATCACACAGCTGACCTTATCACACTACTGACCAGATCACAGTGCTGGCCATGTCACACAGCTGATCTTATCAGATTGCTGACCAGATCACAATGCTGATCACATCACACAGCTGATCCTATCACATTGCTAATCATATCACAATGCTGTCCAGAATCACGACATACCTTATCACCTTACTGCCCATGTCACACTACTGGCCATATCACATTACTGGCCTTAGCTCACTCCTGATCATACCAAAATACTGAATGTATCACAATGCTGGCATAACCTCATGGAATACCATATCACCCGCTGCCCATATCGCACTGCTGACCATATCTCACAGCTGACCATATCTCACTGCTGACCATATTGCACCACTGACAATATCACACTGCTGATCCAATCACACTGCTGACCATATCGCACTGCTGACCATATCACACTGCTGATCCAATCACACTGCTGATCCAATCGCACTGCCGACCATATCGCACTGCTGATCCAATCACACTGCTGACCATATCACCTTGCTGGCCATATCACTCTGCTGACCATATCGCACTGTTGGTCATGTCATGCTGCTGGCTAGATAACACTGCTGATTATGACTTGCTGCTAACCATATCACACTGCTGACCATATCTCACTGCTGACCATATCACACTGCTGACCAAATCACACTGCTGACCATATCACACTGCTGACCAAATCACACTGCTGACCATATCACACTGCTGACCAAATCACACTGCTGACCATATCACACTGCTGACCAAATCACACTGCTGACCATATCACACTGCTGACCAAATCACACTGCTGACCATATCACACTGCTGACCATATTGCACCACTGACAATATCACACTGCTGATCCAATCACACTGCTGACCATATCGCACTGCTGACCATATCACACTGCTGATCCAATCACACTGCTGATCCAATCGCACTGCCGACCATATCGCACTGCTGATCCAATCACACTGCTGACCATATCACCTTGCTGGCCATATCACTCTGCTGACCATATCGCACTGTTGGTCATGTCATGCTGCTGGCTAGATAACACTGCTGATTATGACTTGCTGCTAACCATATCACACTGCTGACCATATCTCACTGCTGACCATATCACACTGCTGACCAAATCACACTGCTGACCATATCACACTGCTGACCAAATCACACTGCTGACCATATCACACTGCTGACCAAATCACACTGCTGACCATATCACACTGCTGACCAAATCACACTGCTGACCATATCACACTGCTGACCAAATCACACTGCTGACCATATCACACTGCTGACCATATCACACTGCTGATCCAATCACACTGCTGACCATATCGCACTGCCGACCATATCACACTGCCGACCATATCACACTGCTGATCCAATCACACTGCTGACCAAATCACACTGCTGACCATATCACACTGCTGACCAAATCACACTGCTGACCATATCACACTGCTGACCAAATCACACTGCTGACCATATCACACTGCTGACCATATCACACTGCTGACCAAATCACACTGCTGACCATATCACACTGCTGACCAAATCACACTGCTGACCATATCACACTGCTGACCAAATCACACTGCTGACCATATCACACTGCTGACCAAATCACACTGCTGACCATATCACACTGCTGACCACATCACACTGCTGACCATATCACACTGCTGACCAAATCACACTGCTGACCATATCACACTGCTGACCAAATCACACTGCTGACCAAATCACACTGCTGACCATATCACACTGCTGACCAAATCACACTGCTGACCATATCACACTGGTGACCATATCACACTGCTGACCATATTACACTTCTGACCTTATCTCACTGCTGACCATATCACACTGCTGACCATATCACACTGGTGACCATATCACACTGCTGACCATATCACATTGCTGACCATATCACACTGCTGACCATATCACACTGCTGACCATATTACACTTCTGACCTTATCTCACTGCTGACCATATCACACTGCTGACCATATCACACTTCTGACCATTCATGCAGCAGTACAGACCATGCTGCTGACCAATCAAGCTGCTGACCAGAATATGCAGCTGACCATATCACACTGCTGATTAGCCCATATGTCTATCTCACCCACTGACCACCCTTCACCACTGACTATCTCACCACTGACCACAACTCACCGCCCAGAATCCTTTCCTACTGACCACATCTCAACAATGACCATCCCACCATCTGACCATTGCACACAACTAATCAACCACACCGCTGACCACACCACACCACCCACCATTGCACACTACTGACTTTCCCACACCAATGACCATCCCAGGAAAATGGTCATCCCACACCACTGCATATCCCTCACCAATCACAAGCCCTCACAACTGACCATCGCTACCTAACTCTCTACATCAGTTACTCCATGTTTAGAGTCTTGTTAACATCTCCAAGTGTCTCAATGGTTTTCAACATTTCCACTTGTATTAAAACTCATTTAACTTTTAACAATGAATTTGAACTCCTCACTGTTAACTTGATATCAAATGTTGTCTTTAATTAGCAGGTTCCTCTCAAACACTGACTTCAGGAAGAAGATTCAGCTTGGCGTTTCTAGAAAATGCTGACAGTTCTGCTGTCCTCACCGTGCACGTTGTCACTTATGACAGACCCACAGTTGTGAGTGTTTCTATATCTGACCCACCTTATGATCGTTCAGTCTCCATTAGTGCAAACAGCACAGCCATCATGACTGTAAATTCCACCCACATGTTGTCAGGGACGCAAATCTCAAATAAGGCAATAACCGTTACATCAGATGAAGACATCTCCCTTGTTGTATTAAACGGGAAATCCAAGATGAATAATATATTTTTCACTTTACCATTCGCCAGTTTGGGTACAAAATATTATATCTTCACTTACCCTGTGGACGGTCTGCACAACATTAAACAATTTGCTATTGTTAACAGCAATGAACAAGTGCTGATCACCATCACCATCTCGGGATCTCTGATCTTCAATGGGACTCAGTTCACAGACACAGAGAGATTCTCGTTTGTATTGAGGCCGAACAATGTTATTCAGTTTCAGAGCGACGAGGACTTGACTGGAACAAAGGTCGAGTCCACAAAGCCCGTGGCTGTCTTCAGTGGAGATCAATGCATATCTATCACCCCGGGTAATTGTGGTCAAACCAGTGAAACTTTATACCCGGTGGACAAGTGGTCCGATTTGTTTGTTGTTTTTCCCATTATGAAGGAAATGACGAGGGACATCATCACCATTGTCTCTTCGGGGAATGACAACAACGTGAATATTCACACAGAGGAAGGCAATTGGGAAGCTCTTCTCCATGAAGGATCTCACATCAACATTACTGTAAATGGTGGAATGATCATAAACTCAACCAAACCGATCATGGTCATTTACCTGTTTACAGGGAGCAGCAATATGATGGTTTCAAACCTTGACCCCTTTTTTTTGACTGTGATACCATCTGTCTTTTACAGCAACTACTTTGTATTTCTCACATTACCCAACGTATTAAATTATATCCTCGTCATTTCATCAGGGCCGAACTCTGGCAGCATTATTTTAGATGGGGAACCTTTGTCCAAATTTCCCATCGAAAATTCAACCTTTGCTGGTTTCACTGTCACCAGAACCTACCTGGGTGAAACCGGTGGGCGTCACGTTATCTCTCAGGGTTCAGGTCGCTTCGCCATCTACACCTATGGGACCAGGCGAGAAGAGTCGATTGGATATCTGATTGGCAACAGACCTCCTGCCATCAGTAAGTGTTTAGTTGTTGCAATTTGTTTCATGAGGGGCTGACGGTGATGTCACTAGATGGACAATCCAGGAGCCAGGCTAATGCTCTGGAACATGGGGTCAAATCCCACCCAGTTTGAATACTAAAATTAATTAATGGAAAACTATCCTGAACTGAATAATAGTCATGATGAATGCAAAGTTATGTTTGATTCTGTTTACAATACTAAATCTGAATCACCAGTGCTAGTGAAGTGCACATCCAATCATAGAATAACAATCAAAATTGGAATTTAGGACGAGAGGGGGGTGATAGGTGGAGATCGCCCTCAGGCGACGAAGTGAGACCCCGCGGAGTTGCAGTTCCCCATACCACGTGTGCAAACTTCCCCCTACACCACCCGACTTGACCCTTACCCCCACCCTAACCCCCACACCACCCTCACCGTCACCCCCACACTTACCCCCACAACACCCTCACCCCACCCTCGCCCTCACTCCCCACAACACCCTCACCGTCACCCCACACCCTCATCCCCACAACACCCTCACCGTCACCCCTCGCCCTCACTCCCCACAAAACCCTCACCGTCACCCCCCACCCTCACTCCCCACAACACCCTCACCGTCACCCCCCCACCCTTATCCCCACAACACCCTCACCGTCACCCCCCACCCTCACTCCCCACAACACCCTCACCGTCACCCCTAACCCTCACTCCCCACAACACCCTCACCGTCACCCCTAACCCTCACTCCCCACAACACCCTCACCGTCATCCCACACCCTCATCCCCACAACACCCTCGCCGTCACGCCCCACCCTCACACCCCACAACACCCTCACCGTCACCCCTCACCCTCACTCCCCACAACACCCTCACCGTCACCCCTCACCCTCACTCCCCACAACACCCTCACCGTCACCCCTCACCCTCACTCCCCATAACACCCTCACCGTCACCCCTCACCCTCACTCCCCACAACACCCTCACCGTCACCCCTCACCCTCACTCCCCACAACACCCTCACCGTCACCCCATACCCTCACTCCCCACAACACCCTCACCGTCACCCCCCACCCTTATCCCCACACCACCCTCACTGTCACCCCTCACTACCCACAACACTCTCACCATCACCCTCACCCTCACTCCCCACAACACCCTCACCGTCACCCCTCACCCTCACTCCCCACAACACCCTCACCGTCATCCCCCACCCTCATCCCCACAACACCCTCACCATCACCCCCCACCCTCACTCCCCACAACACCCTCACCGTCACCCCTCACCCTCACTCCCCACAACACCCTCACCGTCACCCCTCACCCTCACTCCCCACAACACCCTCACCGTCACTCCTCACCCTCACTCCCCACAATACCCTCACCGTCACCCCTCGCCCTCACTCCCCACAACACCCTCACCGTCATCCCCCACCCTCATCCCCACAACACCCTCACCATCACCCCCCACCCTCATCCCCACAACACCCTCACCATCACCCCCCACCCTCACTCCCCACAACACCCTCACCGTCACCCCTCACCCTCACTCCACACAACACCCTCACCGTCACCCCTCACCCTCACTCCCCACAACACCCTCACCGTCACCCCCCACCCTTATCCCCACAACACCCTCACCGTCACCCCCCACCCTCACTCCCCACAACACCCTCACCATCACCCCCACCCTCACTCCTCACAACACCCTCACCGTCACCCCCCAACCTCACTCCCCACAACACCCTCACCCCCACCCTCACCCTCACTCCCCACAACACCCTCACCGTCATCCCCCACCCTTATCCCCACAACACCCTCACCGTCACCCCGACCCTCACTCCCCACAACACCCTCACCGTCACCCCCACCCTCACTCCCCACAACACCCTCACCGTCAACCCCACCCTCACTCCCCACAACACCCTCACCGTCACCCCTCACCCTCACTCCCCACAACACCCTCACCGTCACCCCTCACCCTCACTCCCCACAACACCCTCACCGTCACCCCTCACCCTCACTCCTCATAACACCCTCACCGTCACCCCTCACCCTCACTCCCCACAACACCCTCACCGTCACCCCTCACCCTCACTCCCCACAACACCCTCACCGTCACCCCCCACCCTTATCCCCACAACACCCTCACCGTCACCCCCCACCCTCACTCCCCACGACACCCTCACCATCACCCCCACCCTTACTCCCCACAACACCCTCACCGTCACCCCCCAACCTCACTCCCCACAACACCCTCACCGTCACCCCCACCCTCACTCCCCACAAAACCCTCACCGTCAACCCCACCCTCACTCCCCACAACACCCTCACCGTCACAACCCACCCTTATCCCCACAACACCCTCACCGTCACCCCCACCCTCATCCCCAAAACACCCTCACCATCACCCCCCACCCTCACTCCCCACAACACCCTCACCGTCACCCCCCACCCTCACTCCCCACAACACCCTCACCGTCACCCCTCACCCTCACTCCCCACAACACCCTCACCGTCACCCCCACCCTCACTCCCCACAACACCCTCACCGTCAACCCCACCCTCACTCCCCACAACACCCTCACCGTCACCCCTTACCCTTATCCCCACAACACCCTCACCGTCACCCCCACCCTCACTCCCCACAACACCCTCACCGTCACCCCCCCCACCCTCACTCCCCACAACACCCTCACCCTCACCCCCCACCCTCACTCCCCACAACACCCTCACCTTCACCCCTCACCCTCACTCCCCACAACACCCTCACCATCACCCCTCACCCTCACTCCCCACAACACCCTCACCGTCACCCCCCACCCTCATCCCCACAACACCCTCACCGTCACCCCCACCCTCACTCACCACAACACACTCACCCTCACGCTCACTCCCCACAACACCCTCACCGTCACCCCTCACCCTCACTCCCCACAACACCCTCACCGTCACCCCTCACCCTCATCCCCACAACACCCTCACCCCCACCCTCACTCCCCACAACACCCTCACCATCACCCCTCACCCTCACTCCCCACAACACCCTCACCGTCACCCCTCACCCTCACTCCCCACAACACCCTCACCGTCACCCCCCACCCTCATCCCCACAACACCCTCACCGTCACCCCTCACCCTCACTCCCCACAACACCCTCACCATCACCCCTCACCCTCACTCCCCACAACACCCTCACCCTCACCCTCACTCCCCACAACACCCTCACCATCACCCCTCACCCTCACTCCCCACAACACCCTCACCTTCACCCCTCACCCTCACTCCCCACAACACCCTCACCGTAACCACCCACGCTCACTCCCCACAACACCCTAACCGTCACCCCTCACCCTCACTCCCCACAACACCCTCACCGTCACCACTCACCCTCACTCCCCACAACACCCTCACCCTCACCCCCCACCCTCACACCCCACAACACCCTCACCGTCACCCCTCACCCTCATCCCCACAACACCCTCACCGTCACCCCATACCCTCACTCCCCACAACACCCTCACCGTCACCCCCCCACCCTTATCCACACACCACCCTCACTGTCACCCCTCACTACCCACAACACTCTCAACATCACCCTCACCCTCACTCCCCACAACACCCTCACCGTCATCCCCCACCCTCATCCCCACAATACCCTCACCGTCACCCCTCACCCTCACTCCCCACAACACCCTCACCGTCACCCCTCACCCTCACTCCCCACAACACCCTCACCGTCATCCCCCACCCTCATCCCCACAACACCCTCACCATCACCCCCCACCCTCACTCCCCACAACACCCTCACCGTCACCCCTCACCCTCACTCCCCACAACACCCTCACCGTCACCCCTCACCCTCACTCCCCACAACACCCTCACCGTCACTCCTCACCCTCACTCCCCACAACACCCTCACCGTCACCCCTCGCCCTCACTCCCCACAACACCCTCACCGTCATCCCCCACCCTCATCCCCACAACACCCTCACCATCACCCCCCACCCTCACTCCCCACAACACCCTCACCATCACCCCTCACCCTCACTCCCCACAACACCTTCACCGTCACCCCTCACCCTCACTCCCCACAACACCCTCACCGTCACCCCTCACCCTCACTCCACACAACACCCTCACCGTCACCCCTCACCCTCACTCCCCACAACACCCTCACCGTCACCCCCCACCCTTATCCCCACAACACCCTCACCGTCACCCCCCACCCTCACTCCCCACAACACCCTCACCATCACCCCCACCCTCACTCCTCACAACACCCTCACCGTCACCCCCCAACCTCACTCCCCACAACACCCTCACCCCCACCCTCACCCTCACTCCCCACAACACCCTCACCGTCATCCCCCACCCTTATCCCCACAACACCCTCACCGTCACCCCTCACCCTCACTCCCCACAACACCCTCACCGTCACCCCTCACCCTCACTCCCCACAACACCCTCACCGTCACCCCTCACCCTCACTCCCCATAACACCCTCACCGTCACCCCTCACCCTCACTCCCCACAACACCCTCACCGTCACCCCTCACCCTCACTCCCCACAACACCCTCACCGTCATCCCCCACCCTCATCCCCACAACACCCTCACCGTCACCCCATACCCTCACTCCCCACAACACCCTCACCGTCACCCCCCACCCTTATCCCCACACCACCCTCACTGTCACCCCTCACTACCCACAACACTCTCACCATCACCCTCACCCTCACTCCCCACAACACCCTCACCGTCATCCCCCACCCTCATCCCCACAATACCCTCACCGTCACCCCTCACCCTCACTCCCCACAACACCCTCACCGTCACCCCTCACCCTCACTCCCCACAACACCCTCACCGTCATCCCCCACCCTCATCCCCACAACACCCTCACCATCACCCCCCACCCTCACTCCCCACAACACCCTCACCGTCACCCCTCACCCTCACTCCCCACAACACCCTCACCGTCACCCCTCACCCTCACTCCCCACAACACCCTCACCGTCACTCCTCACCCTCACTCCCCACAATACCCTCACCGTCACCCCTCACCCTCACTCCCCACAACACCCTCACCGTCACTCCTCACCCTCACTCCCCACAATACCCTCACCGTCACCCCTCACCCTCACTCCCCACAACACCCTCACCGTCACCCCTCACCCTCACTCCACACAACACCCTCACCGTCACCCCTCACCCTCACTCCCCACAACACCCTCGCCGTCACCCCCCACCCTTATCCCCACAACACCCTCACCGTCACCCCCCACCCTCACTCCCCACAACACCCTCACCATCACCCCCACCCTCACTCCTCACAACACCCTCACCGTCACCCCCCAACCTCACTCCCCACAACACCCTCACCCCCACCCTCACCCTCACTCCCCACAACACCCTCACCGTCATCCCCCACCCTTATCCCCACAACACCCTCACCGTCACCCCGACCCTCACTCCCCACAACACCCTCACCGTCACCCCCACCCTCACTCCCCACAACACCGTCACCGTCAACCCCACCCTCACTCCCCACAACACCCTCACGGTCACCCCCCACCCTCACTCCCCACAACACCCTCACCGTCACCCCTCACCCTCACTCCCCACAACACCCTCACCGTCACCCCTCACCCTCACTCCCCACAACACCCTCACCGTCACCCCTCACCCTCACTCCTCATAACACCCTCACCGTCACCCCTCACCCTCACTCCCCACAACACCCTCACCGTCACCCCTCACCCTCACTCCCCACAACACCCTCACCGTCACCCCCCACCCTTATCCCCACAACACCCTCACCGTCACCCCCCACCCTCACTCCCCACGACACCCTCACCATCACCCCCACCCTTACTCCCCACAACACCCTCACCGTCACCCCCCAACCTCACTCCCCACAACACCCTCACCGTCACCCCCACCCTCACTCCCCACAACACCCTCACCGTCACCCCCACCCTCACTCCCCACAAAACCCTCACCGTCAACCCCACCCTCACTCCCCACAACACCCTCACCGTCACCCCCCACCCTTATCCCCACAACACCCTCACCGTCACCCCCACCCTCATCCCCAAAACACCCTCACCATCACCCCCCACCCTCACTCCCCACAACACCCTCACCGTCACCCCCCCCACCCTCACTCCCCACAACACCCTCACCGTCACCCCTCACCCTCACTCCCCACAACACCCTCACCGTCACCCCCACCCTCACTCCCCACAACACCCTCACCGTCAACCCCACCCTCACTCCCCACAACACCCTCACCGTCACCCCTTACCCTTATCCCCACAACACCCTCACCGTCACCCCCACCCTCACTCCCCACAACACCCTCACCGTCACCCCCCCACCCTCACTCCCCACAACACCCTCACCCTCACCCCCCACCCTCACTCCCCACAACACCCTCACCTTCACCCCTCACCCTCACTCCCCACAACACCCTCACCATCACCCCTCACCCTCACTCCCCACAACACCCTCACCGTCACCCCCCACCCTCATCCCCACAACACCCTCACCGTCACCCCCACCCTCACTCACCACAACACACTCACCCTCACGCTCACTCCCCACAACACCCTCACCGTCACCCCTCACCCTCACTCCCCACAACACCCTCACCGTCACCCCTCACCCTCATCCCCACAACACCCTCACCCCCACCCTCACTCCCCACAACACCCTCACCATCACCCCTCACCCTCACTCCCCACAACACCCTCACCGTCACCCCTCACCCTCACTCCCCACAACACCCTCACCGTCACCCCCCACCCTCATCCCCACAACACCCTCACCGTCACCCCTCACCCTCACTCCCCACAACACCCTCACCATCACCCCTCACCCTCACTCCCCACAACACCCTCACCCTCACCCTCACTCCCCACAACACCCTCACCATCACCCCTCACCCTCACTCCCCACAACACCCTCACCGTAACCACCCACGCTCACTCCCCACAACACCCTAACCGTCACCCCTCACGCTCACTCCCCACAACACCCTCACCGTCACCACTCACCCTCACTCCCCACAACACCCTCACCGTCACCCCTCACCCTCACTCCCCACAACACCCTCACCCTCACCCCCCACCCTCACACCCCACAACACCCTCACCGTCACCCCTCACCCTCACTCCCCACAACACCCTCACCGTCACCCCTCACCCTCACTCCCCACAACACCCTCACCATCACCCCTCACCCTCACTCCCCACAACACCCTCACCGTCATCCCCCACCCTCATCCCCACAACACCCTCACCGTCACCCCATACCCTCACTCCCCACAACACCCTCACCGTCACCCCCCCCACCCTTATCCCCACACCACCCTCACTGTCACCCCTCACTACCCACAACACTCTCAACATCACCCTCACCCTCACTCCCCACAACACCCTCACCGTCATCCCCCACCCTCATCCCCACAATACCCTCACCGTCACCCCTCACCCTCACTCCCCACAACACCCTCACCGTCACCCCCCACCCTTATCCCCACAACACCCTCACCGTCATCCCCCACCCTCATCCCCACAACACCCTCACCATCACCCCCCACCCTCACTCCCCACAACACCCTCACCGTCACCCCTCACCCTCACTCCCCACAACACCCTCACCGTCACCCCTCACCCTCACTCCCCACAACACCCTCACCGTCACTCCTCACCCTCACTCCCCACAACACCCTCACCGTCACCCCTCGCCCTCACTCCCCACAACACCCTCACCGTCATCCCCCACCCTCATCCCCACAACACCCTCACCATCACCCCCCACCCTCACTCCCCACAACACCCTCACCATCACCCCTCACCCTCACACCCCACAACACCTTCACCGTCACCCCTCACCCTCACTCCCCACAACACCCTCACCGTCACCCCTCACCCTCACTCCACACAACACCCTCACCGTCACCCCTCACCCTCACTCCCCACAACACCCTCACCGTCACCCCCCACCCTTATCCCCACAACACCCTCACCGTCACCCCCACCCTCATCCCCAAAACACCCTCACCATCACCCCCCACCCTCACTCCCCACAACACCCTCACCGTCACCCCCCCACCCTCACTCCCCACAACACCCTCACCGTCACCCCTCACCCTCACTCCCCACAACACCCTCACCGTCACCCCCACCCTCACTCCCCACAACACCCTCACCGTCAACCCCACCCTCACTCCCCACAACACCCTCACCGTCACCCCTTACCCTTATCCCCACAACACCCTCACCGTCACCCCCACCCTCACTCCCCACATCACCCTCACCGTCACCCCCCCACCCTCACTCCCCACAACACCCTCACCCTCACCCCCCACCCTCACTCCCCACAACACCCTCACCTTCACCCCTCACCCTCACTCCCCACAACACCCTCACCATCACCCCTCACCCTCACTCCCCACAACACCCTCACCGTCACCCCCCACCCTCATCCCCACAACACCCTCACCGTCACCCCCACCCTCACTCACCACAACACACTCACCCTCACGCTCACTCCCCACAACACCCTCACCGTCACCCCTCACCCTCACTCCCCACAACACCCTCACCGTCACCCCTCACCCTCATCCCCACAACACCCTCACCCCCACCCTCACTCCCCACAACACCCTCACCATCACCCCTCACCCTCACTCCCCACAACACCCTCACCGTCACCCCTCACCCTCACTCCCCACAACACCCTCACCGTCACCCCCCACCCTCATCCCCACAACACCCTCACCGTCACCCCTCACCCTCACTCCCCACAACACCCTCACCATCACCCCTCACCCTCACTCCCCACAACACCCTCACCCTCACCCTCACTCCCCACAACACCCTCACCATCACCCCTCACCCTCACTCCCCACAACACCCTCACCGTAACCACCCACGCTCACTCCCCACAACACCCTAACCGTCACCCCTCACGCTCACTCCCCACAACACCCTCACCGTCACCACTCACCCTCACTCCCCACAACACCCTCACCGTCACCCCTCACCCTCACTCCCCACAACAGCCTCACCCTCACCCCCCACCCTCACACCCCACAACACCCTCACCGTCACCCCTCACCCTCACTCCCCACAACACCCTCACCGTCACCCCTCACCCTCACTCCCCACAACACCCTCACCATCACCCCTCACCCTCACTCCCCACAACACCCTCACCGTCATCCCCCACCCTCATCCCCACAACACCCTCACCGTCACCCCATACCCTCACTCCCCACAACACCCTCACCGTCACCCCCCCCACCCTTATCCCCACACCACCCTCACTGTCACCCCTCACTACCCACAACACTCTCAACATCACCCTCACCCTCACTCCCCACAACACCCTCACCGTCATCCCCCACCCTCATCCCCACAATACCCTCACCGTCACCCCTCACCCTCACTCCCCACAACACCCTCACCGTCACCCCCCACCCTTATCCCCACAACACCCTCACCGTCATCCCCCACCCTCATCCCCACAACACCCTCACCATCACCCCCCACCCTCACTCCCCACAACACCCTCACCGTCACCCCTCACCCTCACTCCCCACAACACCCTCACCGTCACCCCTCACCCTCACTCCCCACAACACCCTCACCGTCACTCCTCACCCTCACTCCCCACAACACCCTCACCGTCACCCCTCGCCCTCACTCCCCACAACACCCTCACCGTCATCCCCCACCCTCATCCCCACAACACCCTCACCATCACCCCCCACCCTCACTCCCCACAACACCCTCACCATCACCCCTCACCCTCACACCCCACAACACCTTCACCGTCACCCCTCACCCTCACTCCCCACAACACCTTCACCGTCACCCCTCACCCTCACTCCACACAACACCCTCACCGTCACCCCTCACCCTCACTCCCCACAACACCCTCACCGTCACCCCCCACCCTTATCCCCACAACACCCTCACCGTCACCCCCCACCCTCACTCCCAACAACACCCTCACCATCACCCCCACCCTCACTCCTCACAACACCCTCACCGTCACCCCCCAACCTCACTCCCCACAACACCCTCACCCCCACCCTCACTCCCCACAACACCCTCACCCCCACCCTCACCCTCACTCCCCACAACACCCTCACCGTCATCCCCCACCCTTATCCCCACAACACCCTCACCGTCACCCCGACCCTCACTCCCCACAACACCCTCACCGTCACCCCCACCCTCACTCCCCACAACACCCTCACCGTCAACCCCACCCTCACTCCCCACAACACCCTCACCGTCACCCCCCACCCTCACTCCCCACAACACCCTCACCGTAACCCCTCACCCTCACTCCCCACAACACCCTCACCGTCACCCCTCACCCTCACTCCCCACAACACCCACACCGTCACCCCTCACCCTCACTCCTCATAACACCCTCACCGTCACCCCTCACCCTCACTCCCCACAACACCCTCACCGTCACCCCTCACCCTCACTCCCCACAACACCCTCACCGTCACCCCCCACCCTTATCCCCACAACACCATCACCGTCACCCCCCTCCCTCACTCCCCACGACACCCTCACCATCACCCCCACCCTTACTCCCCACAACACCCTCACCGTCACCCCCCAACCTCACTCCCCACAACACCCTCACCATCACCCCCACCCTCACTCCCCACAACACCCTCACCGTCACCCCCCAACCTCACTCCCCACAACATCCTCACCCCCACCCTCACCCTCACTCCCCACAACACCCTCACCGTCATCCCCCACCCTTATCCCCACAACACCCTCACCGTCACCCCCACCCTCACTCCCCACAACACCCTCACCGTCACCCCCACCCTCACTCCCCACAAAACTCTCACCGTCAACCCCACCCTCACTCCCCACAACACCCTCACCGTCACACCCCACCCTTATCCCCACAACACCCTCACCGTCACCCCTCACCCTCACTCCCCACAACACCCTCACCGTCACCCCCACCCTCACTCCCCACAACACCCTCACCGTCAACCTCACCCTCACGCCCCACAACACCCTCACCGTCACCCCCTACCCTTATCCCCACAACACCCTCACCGTCACCCCCACCCTCACTCCCCACAAAACTCTCACCGTCAACCCCACCCTCACTCCCCACAACACCCTCACCGTCACACCCCACCCTTATCCCCACAACACCCTCACCGTCACCCCTCACCCTCACTCCCCACAACACCCTCACCGTCACCCCCACCCTCACTCCCCACAACACCCTCACCGTCAACCTCACCCTCACGCCCCACAACACCCTCACCGTCACCCCCTACCCTTATCCCCACAACACCCTCACCGTCACCCCCACCCTCACTCCCCACAACACCCTCACCGTCACCCCTCACCCTCATCCCCACAACATCCTCACCGTCACCCCCCACCCTCACTCCCCACAACACCCTCACCGTCACCCCCCACCATCACTCCCCACAACACCCTCACCGTCACCCCTCACCTTTACTCCCCGCAACACCCTCACCGTCACACCCGCCATCACTCCCCACAACACCCTCACCGTCACCCCTCACCCTCACTCCCCACAACACCCTCACCGTTACACCCACCCTCACTCCCCACAACATCCTCACCGTCACCCCCACCCTTATCGCCACAACACCCGCACCGTCACCCCCACCCTCATCCCCAAAACCCACTCACCATCACCCCACCCTCACTCCCCACAACACCCTCAACATCACCCCCCACCCTCACTCCCCACAACACCCTCACCGTCACCCCTCATCCACACTCCCCACAACACCCTCACCGTCACCCCCCACCCTCACTCCCCACAACACCCTCACCGTCACCCCTCACCCTTATCCCCATAACACCCTCACCGTCACCCCTCACCCTTATCCCCACAAGACTCTCACCGTCACCCCTCACCCTCACTCCCCACAACACCCTCACCGTCACCCCCACCCTCACTCCCCACAACACCCTCACTGTCACCCCCCACCCTCACTCCCCACAACACCCTCACCGTCACCCCCACCCTCACTCCCCACAACATCCTCACCGTCACCCCCCCACCCTCACCCCCCACAACACCCTCACCCTCACCCCCCACCCTCACTCCCCACAACACCCTCACCTTCACCCCTCACCCTCACTCCCCACAACACCCTCACCATCACCTCTCACCCTCACTCCCCACAACACCCTCACCGTCACCCCCCACCCTCATCCCCACAACACCCTCACCGTCACCCCCACCCTCACTCACCACAACACACTCACCCTCACGCTCACTCCCCACAACACCCTCACCGTCACCCCTCACCCTCACTCCCCACAACACCCTCATGGTCACCCCTCAACCTCATCCCCACAACACCCTCATCCCCACCCTCACTCCCCACAACACCCTCACCATCACCCCTCACCCTCACTCCCCACAACACCCTCACCGTCACCCCCCACCCTCATCCCCACAACACCCTCACCGTCACCCCTCACCCTCACTCCCCACAACACCCTCACCATCACCCCTCACCCTCACTCCCCACAACACCCTCACCCTCACCCTCACTCCCCACAACACCCTCACCATCACCCCTCACCCACAATCCCCACAACACCCTCACCGTCACCCCTCACCCTCACTCGCCACAACACCCTCACCGTAACCACCCACCCTCACTCCCCACAACACCCTAACCGTCACCCCTCACCCTCACTCCCCACAACACCCTCACCGTCACCACTCACCCTCACTCCCCACAACACCCTCACCGTCACCCCTCACCATCACTCCCCACAACACCCTCACCCTCTCCCCCCACCCTCACTCCCCACAACACCCTCACCGTCACCCCTCACCCTCACTCCCCACAACACCTTCACTGTCACCCCTCACCCTTATCCCCACAACACCCTCACCATCACCACTCACCCTCACTCCCCACAACACCCTCACCCTCACCCTCACTCCCCACAACACCCTCACCGTCACCCCTCACCCTCACTCCCCACAACACCCTCAGGGTCACCCCCACCCTCACTCCCCACAACACCCTCACCGTCACCCCTCACCCTCACTCCCCACAACACCCTCACCGTCAACCCCCACCCTTATCCCCACAACACCCTCACCCTCACCCCCCACCCTCATCCCCACAACACCCTCACCCCTCACCCTTATCCCCACAACACCCTCACCGTCACCCCTCACCCTCACTCCCCACAACACCCTCACCGTCACTCCCACCCTCACTCCCCACAACACCCTCACTGTCACCCCCCACCCTCACTCCCCACAACACCCTCACCGTCACCCCCACCCTCACTCCCCACAACATCCTCACCGTCACCCCCCCACCCTCACTCCCCACAACACCCTCACCCTCACCCCCCACCCTCACTCCCCACAACACCCTCACCGTCACCCCTCACCCTCACCCCCACAACACCCTCACCGTCACCCCCCATCCTCATCCCCACAACACCCTCACCGTCACCCCCACCCTCACCCCACAACACACTCACCCTCACCCTCACTCCCCACAACACCCTCACCGTCACCCCCCACCCTCATCCCCACAACACCCTCACCCTCACCCCTCACACTCACTCCCCACAACACCCTCACCGTCACCCCGCACCCTCATCCCCACAACACCCTCACCCCCACTCTCACTCCCCACAACACCATCACCATCACCCCTCACCCTCACTCCCCACAACACCCTCACCGTCACCCCTCACCCTCATCCCCACAACACCCTCACCCCCACCCTCACTCCCCACAACACCCTCACCATCACCCCTCACCCTCACTCCCCACAACACCCTCACCGTCACCACTCACCCTCACTCCCCACAACACCCTCACCGTCACCCCTCACCCTCACTCCCCACAACACCCTCACCCTCACCCCCCACCCTCACTCCCCACAACACCCTCACCGTCACCCCTCACCCTCACTCCCCACAACACCTTCACTGTCACCCCTCACCCTTATCCCCACAACACCCTCACCGTCACCCCCCACCCTCATTCCCCACAACACCCTCACCCTCACCCTCACTCCCCACAACACCCTCACCGTCACCCCTCACCCTCACTCCCCACAACACCCTCAGGGTCACCCCCACCCTCACTCCCCACAACACCCTCACCGTCACCCCTCACCCTCACTTCCCACAACACCCTCACCGTCACCCCCCAACCTTATCCCCACAACACCCTCACCCTCACCCCCCACCCTCATCCCCACAACACCCTCACCCTCACCCCTCACCCTTAGCCCCACAACACCCTCACCGTCACCCCTCACACTCACTCCCCACAACACCCTCACAGTCACCCCCACCCTCACTCCCCACAACACCCTCACTGTCACCCCCCACCCTCACTCCCCACAACACCCTCACCGTCACCCCCACCCTCACTCCCCACAACATCCTCACCGTCACCCCCCCACCCTCACTCCCCACAACACCCTCACCCTCACCCCCCACCCTCACTCCCCACAACACCCTCACTGTCACCCCTCACCCTCACTCCCCACAACACCCTCACCATCACCCCTCACCCTCACTCCCCACAACACCCTCACCGTCACCCCCCACCCTCATCCCCACAACACCCTCACCGTCACCCCCACCCTCACTCCCCACAACACACCCTCACCCTCACTCCCCACAACACCCTCACCGTCACCCCCCACCCTCATCCCCACAATACCCTCACCGTCACCCCTCACCCTCACTCCCCACAACACCCTCACCGTCACCCCTCACCCTCATCCCCACAACACCCTCACCCCCACCCTCACTCCCCACAACACCCTCACCATCACCCCTCACCCTCACTCCCCACAACACCCTCACCGTCACCCCTCACCCTCATCCCCACAACACCCTCACCCCCACCCTCACTCCCCACAACACCCTCACCATCACCCCTCACCCTCACTCCCCACAACACCCTCACCGTCACCCCTCACCCTCACTCCCCACAACAGCCTCACCGTCACCCTCACTCCCCACAACACCCTCACCATCACCCCTCACCCTCACTCCCCACAACACCCTCACCCTCACCCTCACTCCCCACAACACCCTCACCATCACCCCTCACCCTCGCTCCCCACAACACCCTCACCGTCACCCCTCACCCTCACTCCCCACAACACCCTCACCGTCACCCCCCACCCTCACTCCCCACAACACCCTCACCGTCACCCCTCACCCTCACTCCCCACAACACCCTCACCGTCACCACTCACCCTCACTCCCCACAACAGCCTCACCGTCACCCCCACCCTCACTCCCCACAACACCCTCACCCTCACCCCCCACCCTCACTCCCCACAACACCCTCACCGTCACCCTTCACCCTCACTCCCCACAACACCCTCACCGTCACCCCTCACCCTCACTCCCCACAACACCCTCACCGTCACCCCGCACCCTCATCCCCACAACACCCTCACCCCCACTCTCACTCCCCATAACACCCTCACCATCACCCCTCACCCTCACTCCCCACAACACCCTCACCGTCACCCCTCACCCTCATCCCCACAACACCCTCACCCCCACCCTCACTCCCCACAACACCCTCACCATCACCCCTCACCCTCACTCCCCACAACACCCTCACCGTCACCCCTCACCCTCACTCCCCACAACACCCTCACCCTCACCCCCCACCCTCACTCCCCACAACACCCTCACCGTCACCCCTCACCCTCACTCCCTTCAACACCTTCACTGTCACCCCTCACCCTTATCCCCACAACACCCTCACCGTCACCACTCACCCTCACTCCCCACAACACCCTCACCCTCACCCTCACTCCCCACAACACCCTCACCGTCACCCCTCACCCTCACTCCCCACAACACCCTCAGGGTCACCCCCACCCTCACTCCCCACAACACCCTCACCGTCACCCCTCACCCTCACTTCCCACAACACCCTCACCGTCACCCCCCAACCTTATCCCCACAACACCCTCACCCTCACCCCCCACCCTCATCCCCACAACACCCTCACCCTCACCCCTCACCCTTAGCCCCACAACACACTCACCGTCACCCCTCACACTCACTCCCCACAACACCCTCACAGTCACCCCCACCCTCACTCCCCACAACACCCTCACTGTCACCCCCCACCCTCACTCCCCACAACACCCTCACCGTCACCCCCACCCTCACTCCCCACAACATCCTCACCGTCACCCCCCCACCCTCACTCCCCACAACACCCTCACCCTCACCCCCCACCCTCACTCCCCACAACACCCTCACTGTCACCCCTCACCCTCACTCCCCACAACACCCTCACCATCACCCCTCACCCTCACTCCCCACAACACCCTCACCGTCACCCCCCACCCTCATCCCCACAACACCCTCACCGTCACCCCCACCCTCACTCCCCACAACACACCCTCACCCTCACTCCCCACAACACCCTCACCGTCACCCCCCACCCTCATCCCCACAACACCCTCACCGTCACCCCTCACCCTCACTCCCCACAACACCCTCACCGTCACCCCTCACCCTCATCCCCACAACACCCTCACCCCCACCCTCACTCCCCACAACACCCTCACCATCACCCCTCACCCTCACTCCCCACAACACCCTCACCGTCACCCCTCACCCTCATCCCCACAACACCCTCACCCCCACCCTCACTCCCCACAACACCCTCACCATCACCCCCCACCCTCATCCGCACAACACCCTCACCGTCACCCCTCACCCTCACTCCCCACAACAGCCTCACCGTCACCCTCACTCCCCACAACACCCTCACCATCACCCCTCACCCTCACTCCCCACAACACCCTCACCCTCACCCTCACTCCCCACAACACCCTCACCATCACCCCTCGCTCCCCACAACACCCTCACCGTCACCCCTCACCCTCACTCCCCACAACACCCTCACCGTCACCCCCCACCCTCACTCCCCACAACACCCTCACCGTCACCCCTCACCCTCACTCCCCACAACACCCTCACCGTCACCACTCACCCTCACTCCCCACAACACCCTCACCGTGACCCCTCACCCTCACTCCCCACAACACCCTCACCCTCACCCCCCACCCTCACTCCCCACAACACCCTCACCGTCACCCCTCACCCTCACTCCCCACAACACCCTCACCGTCACCCCTCACCCTCACTCCCCACAACACCCTCACCGTCACCCCCCACCCTTATCCCCACAACACCCTCACCCCCCACCCTGATCCCCACAACACCCTCACCCTCACCCCTCACCCTCACTCCCCACAACACCCTCACCGTCACCCCCCACCCTCACTCCCCACAACACCCTCATCGTCACCCCTCACCCCCCACAACACGCTCACCATCACCCCTCACCCTCAATCCCCACAACACCCTCACCGTCAACCCTCACCCTCACTCCCTACAACACCCTCACCCTCACCCCCCACCCTCACTCTCCACAACACCCTCACCGTCACCCCCACCCTCACTCCCCACAACACCCTCACCCTCACCCCCCACCCTCACTCCCCACAACACCCTCACCGTCACCCCCACCCTCATCCCCACAACACTCTCACCCTCACCCCCCACCCTCACTCCCCACAACATCCTTACCGTCACCCCCACCCTCATCCCCACAACACTCTTACCCTCACCCCTCACCCTCACTCCCCACAACACACTCACCGTCACCCCCCACCCTCACTCCCCACAACACCCTCACCGTCACCACCCACACTCACTCCCCACAACACCCTCACCATCACCCCTCATCCTCACTCCCCACAACACCCTCACCGTCACCCCCCACCCTCACTCCCCA